>NC_043766.1:677500-707500 GCF_902148845.1 Salarias fasciatus
AAAAAGTTAGCATCTAGTTTTCATAAAAACACAAATAAATGTGGCTCTGTCAAAAAACAAACAAACAAACAAAAAAATGTATCTTCTATATTTGTAACTTTCTTTACATACACTCTTCAAAGTCTGGTCTTTGGTCCCACACACTAGAGATGCTACATGCTAAAGAGTTTCAGGACTCGCGCGCCAGAATGCTACACATATCCTTTGCGCATGCTTTGCCTATGGAGTATGAGTTCAATAAATGCAGAAGACAGAAGAAGTCACGGAACGGCTCGAAGGCCCATGAAACCTGGTCCAGATCTGACTTGTGAAGGAGCGCTAGGAAACGATACTTCAAATTCAAAATAGGATCTTTGGGCCAAATTAAAGAGCAGGCCTATGGGAATGATGCAAGGTCAGTAACAGGAAGCATTACAGCGGTTTCGATGACAGATAACCTGTCAGCAGACTGTCTAATTAGCCCCGGCTGGTGCTGGGGGAGGTTACGAGGCTTTTATGAGGCTTCGGCAAGTGTTCCCGATATGTCTCAGCCGCGGAGAGCAGCTTGAACACCGCACCGCGCACCCATCGGGCCTTACGTTTAAAAAAAAAGACGCCTCCTTACCCGCCTCTGCATTCTCCCCGTCGTCTTCGTCCTCCTCCGCCTCCTCTTCCTCCGCGGGCGCCGGCGCCTCCACGCCCACCTGATCCATGGCGATGCACTCAGCCGCGCCCGTCTGGCACCAAAAAGGCACTTCGTTAGCGAGCGGGGCCGATTTTACAAGCGAAAATGCAAAACTGCGGCTGCAGTGTGCAGCTGCGATTCTCGGCCCGGCGCAGACAGCTGACCTACTGACCTTCAGGGATTCGATCTGCACCACCTGGCACTTCTGGAGCAGCTCGACGAAGAGGTAGATGAGCAAGGCCTGCGAAAACAGCGCCGCCCGTCAGGGCCGAGCGCCTCGCCAGGCCTGCGGAGCTCGCTCGGCGCTCGACTCACCTGGACGAAGAAGCCGACCAGGAAGGAGACCAGGAAAGGCACCAGTCCAGCGTGGGAGATCGTTACCGGCAGACCTGCGGATTCAAAACGGAGCGATCTGGTCGCTGGGTTCTCCCCCCCCACCGACACGCCCCTCCGCTGGGGGCGCCGCCAATAAAGTTCAGTGGACGGCGCCGATTTCCATATGAGATTTAAGCCACGGAACAAGCGCGAACCTGGAAGTGGAACTACACACCAAGACGCCACTGAAAACAAAGCTGTTAAATGTAATATCCCATGTAATTCCCACCTCTAGGAAAATCTCCCCAGTGTTAGCTGCACTCCATAAAGCACAGTTAAATCCGCCCTGCAGATGGACAGAGCTGTAATTAGGCTTTGAGAGAAGAGGCATTAGCAAAAAAGGCAGAACCTAGTTTTCAGTGGCTCTAATCGCCGTCGTCGCGTAAACCGACGCTCAGAAATGCAACAATAGTAAGTTCAACACTCACCTAAAATTCCCGTTCCCAGTATCGTTGCTATGGTTAAAAAGTCTGCAAAAAGAAATAAGAGAAAAACCCTTTTTTTTTAAAATCATGATACAAAAGAGGACATGAATTCAGTTCTAGACAACCGTCACCAAAAAGCACTTCGAGTTGCGCGTTTTAAATCGACTCGCACTACACGAGAGCTGACCTCTGACCTGCCTGACCAGAACACGACCTCCGCTTCGCAGCTCTGCTCGCGCCCTGAAAGGTGTGACTTTTAAAATTATAAATGCTGTGTGAAGTGAAAATGTCTTTAATTAGTTTGAAAAAAAAAAAAAAAAAACCAACAAAATTCTATCAATTGACAGCACACACACACACACACACACACACACACACAGTTTATTGTAGTCTCGCGGAGTCGGATCCTCTCGCGAGACCTGCCCCCGTCCGCTCTGCACAGCGACAGTTTGCTTGAATCAATGAAACAATATTAACATTACAGTGATAATAAACACAATAATTACATTTTCATGTAATTCTTTTTTTTTTTTTATTCCCGCCCATGTCGCGTGTCCGTGGTGTTTGTGCACGATGCGCGCGCGCGCGCGGGTACTCACAGCACTGCAGATAAATGCTCCGCAGCCTCCACTGCCTGTCCTGGTTTCTCCGCGTGACTGTCATTAACAGGGCGCTCAGGCCGCGGTCGGGGGAGGACCGGGGGTTTGTCTGGACGGTTATCTCCGCTGCATCGGCCGCCATCATTTCCACAACAGCCCCCTCCCTCTCTCTCTCTCTCTCTCTCTCTCTCTCTCTCTCTCTCTCTCTTTTTTTTTTTTTTCGCGCCGTCTCTCTCTCCCTCTCCAGCGGCGGCGGCTGTGAACGCGCTCAGGCTGTGGGATGCTGCTGCTGCTGCTGCGCGCACCCGCGCTCACACCGCGCAAGGACGATGCGCGCTCACTGCCCACGTATTTCCGAGATATGAGAACTTCTATAAACAAAGCTGGATTCCAAAAATCTGGCGGGAATGTATTGAAAATAAGCCTTTCGTATGGCATGGTTTTGTTTTGTTTTTTTTCCAACTTTATTTCATATGTGTGTGTGCGTGTGTGTGTGTGTGTCACCAAGGGACACATTGTCAAAGATAAATATCGATGTCTATTCGAGCATATGTATTAAGAATGTCCCTTTCCTTCAACAGAAACATTAATTATAAATATAAAGAACAAAGCGGCAGACACTATCCACTCCAAGCATTTCACTCAATTAATCCTACTTATTATTGTCGAAGATCAGTAATTTGCTCCATATTCGCTATATAGATCCTATTCGCCATCATCGCTGAATGTCACCGGCCTTCTGCCCTTCCTTATTCACCCTGTTGGTTTAGTCTGCTTCACTTTTAAAACCTTTATCTGACCCAGGTTTGAGCGAATTATTGGTAAAGTCTATGGCGCTGTCCATGGTGCTGAAATAGCCAGTCAGTTGTAGTGCTAGCTAGATCGTCAGCAGGTCCCCATTTAATCAAACCATGGCGCTGTCCATGGTGCTGAAATAGCCAGTCAGTTGTAGTGCTAGATTGTTAGCAGGTCACCGTTTAGTAAAACTATGGCGCTGTCCATGGTGCTGAAATAGCCAGTCTGTTGAAGTGCGAGCTAGATCGTCAGCAGGTCCCCATTTAATCAAACCATGGCGCTGTCCATGGTGCTGAAATAGCCAGTCAGTTGTAGTGCTACATTATTAGCAGGTCACCATTTGATAAAACTATGGTGCTGTCCATGGTGCTGAAATAGCCAGCCATCAGTTGAAGAGTTGAAGCATTTTCAAAAACTTCTACCGGGGTAACTGCTCTCAAAAAGCTCCATTTCCTTTGTCTTCAAGCACCACTGTCATGTAAATGGACACCTGATGCAAAAGTTTTGGGTTTTTTGCGGTGAATGTTGTGTAATGGGCCCAAATAGCGGGAAGGTTTTGGCTTAACGATCATATTAATAATTAATGCCAACACTTTAAAAAAAATGTGGCAGAGATGTTGTCCTGGCTCCTGATAATTGCCGGAACTTTTCGATCTGAGTTTGTGTTGTCTTTGGAAACACGTCCAGAAAGAACCAGACTTCAGTGTGGCCCTCTCATTTGTTGATCAGTGCACTTCCACTTCACCCCTGCTGCCTAAAGATGGATCATCTCTGCTGTTACGGAGCCAGGACATCACCTTGAATGAATCCTCCAACCTTTGGCTTTCCTATAAGAGCAGAATATTAATTTTCCAATGTCCTTTACAGCGACAGTAATCAACGGTCCTCCTGGGATTGCATCTCCGCTGAAGACTGGCCTTCAGTTCTGGTGAAATACAACCCACCTGTGACCCACAAAGGTTACCTTTACATATTACAGAGGTAGAGAAAAGAGCCCGAACTGATGCTTGCTGATCAGGTGTGAGGAAGCGATCAGATGACGCCTGCAACTCAGGAAAGGTATGGAGCAAACATAATCTGAAACCGTGGTCTGTATACTCACAGCTAACGTTGCTAAAGCAGACAGATAAACTGATAAGAGACTAAATTCTGCAGTGTTTGACGTTTTCACCTTATATGCTTTACCTTTTCATGTCCTGTCAGACCTTCTTCAAAAGATAAACAACCGCACAGGTCAAGTAGACGAACTGCAAAAAGCAGCCTATATAGATCAATACTGTGATCTCTGCTGGCTGCAGGAGTTTAAACTCCACATATAAATCTCAGAAGTTTGTTCAAAAGATGACCAGAGCTGGGATGCTCGGATCGGAAGTACACAGGACTTTCATTCAGGATGTCTGCCCTCATGCCAGTTCTTGCTCAGCGTGAACAGTATTTGTATTTTCTAGGTTGAATTATGGCCAAAAGCAACTTCTTCTTATTAGTATTATTATTATTATTGGTTTTGCAGAGACAAGATCACTTTTATTTTATTTTTACTTCACTGAAAGGCTTCACTGGCGGCCTGTGTCTACTTTATCTACTTCATCACTGGAAGAGAAGAACAAATCAACAGCAAAATATAAATAAAAGCATAAACACAGAATGACACTAATTGATTTTTTTTCCCTACCGATTTTTGGACCACTGTTTTGAATAATTTTCTTTTCTGCATGTCATTTAGCTCAAAAACAACGAATGCAGCTTTTATTAACGAAGGATTTTGAGAATGGGAAAATGCGGTTCCAAACAGACAAGGAAGCCATTTCAAATCTCAGTTGTGTGCGGAACACTAAAAGCATGCTGAGAATTTCCTGTCAGTCGTACAAAGACAAGAGAAAGACATTAATGCTGTCCTGAGCCATCGCGATCACGGGGTTCTGCTTCAGATGCCACCGTAGACTCACAGACGAGTGAACAGCACCGAACTGGACTGTCACAGTCGCAATCTGTGACAGTCTTATATTGCCGGTCAGTCTTGATTTTTCTCGGTGGGAAATGGTTTCAAAATGCTTAATGATTTCTCTGTAAATCGAAGGCCTTTGGAGCCGATTTGAACACACGCTTTTAGCTTTCTTTCGACAAACCCCCCTTTTTCCCCAAATCTGCTTTGAAGCAACGGCAATGCAAACATGCTGTATTTATAAAGAACATTTCATACACAAAAACACATCATGAATTAAAATACATGAAAGGGAAGGAAAACAGCACCAAGTCATTAAAATGCAAACCGAAGGAGCAGAAACATTCGTAAAGGCGACGTTGGAAAAAAAAAAAAATATATGAAAAAGGAATATGCAAATGGGCCGGTTGGTCCATTAATGAGTTTATGGAAGTATTTAGCGTTCAGGCGTCTGCAGCGCGGAGGAATCAAAGTCTTCAATCTGCACGTGCAGGGAAATCCACTTGTCACCCAAAATGCGTTAGGGAGCCGTTTTGAAAAAGTTGCTGTTGCCGTTGCGTAAACGAACGCCCCAAAACACAACAAAAGCCTTGCACAGATAAACGCGTAAACGCATAAACGCCTCCAAACCATTCGGGGGGCAGCGCAGTAGTCGTTTGTAGGTCAGAACTGCAGCGAGCGCAGAGCCGTGCGCTCCGTGGGGCTCAAGTACATTGATTTATCTTAAAGTGGCTCAACGGATAGTCTTTCAAGAGTAAATGGACTGATTCTTCATCTGATAAGACACGGGCTGTGAGCTGCAGACTGTGAAGGAGCGCTGACCTTCAGCATTTAGATTCACAGCCAGAGCTCTGCAGAGATTTTGAATCCCAGCTCCGAAGTCAGTCCAACATGGAGTGTGTGTGTGTGTGTGTGTGTGTGTGTGTGTAAGCAGGCGCCTGAATACATGAGTAATTATAGGTTGTAGTAAAGTGGCTTGCACCATTGAATTATGGGATTGTGTTTTCTTTTTCCGGGAGGGCCGGTATCAAACTTAGACTTTCAAACGAATGAGCTTTTGGAATTCATTACATCAAAGTGATAAAACAGCTTCTGGATCAGGATCAGGGTATGGAAATGAATCGAGCGTGAGTTTATTACAGCTGACATAATTTGTGTTACATAACTTGCAAAGACAAGAAAGTTCGGAGCAGATTGCGAAGAAGTTTGAAACTGCAGGCAGCTGAAAGTAGGTGTTTAATCCCAGGTTGCTAGATTAAAAAAAAAAGATAGAAGATAAAAAAAAGATAAAGATAAGAAAAAAAAAATGTTAAAAATGATTAAAAAAAATTAAATAAATAATTAAAAATAATGCATAAATAATACATAAATAAAATAAATAAACAATAATAATAAAAAATAAATAAGATAATAATAATTACATTAAAAATTAAAACTAATTTATCTTTATCAAGTTTTCAGAGGGAGAAAGAGGATCATCATTTTCATTAGAATACAGCAAAAATTCATCGCAAATTTCTGGAAAAGCCGAGTACAAGCTGAGGGCAACGCTGCCTCCATTCTCCTCACAGCGGAAGAGTTTTGCGCACTAAAAGGTTGACATTTAAAAAAAAAAAAAAGGCCTCTTTAATTATCTGCACAGCGGCAGCAGACCAGAAGACCTTTGGAAATTAAGATGTGAATTTAAATAACTCCTGGGGATATTTATTGTGTCGTGGGAGCTCTTCATTCTCATTTATTTAAGCAATCAATACACGAATGTCCAAAAACAGGGCAGGAAAATCAGATTATTACTTGTAGGTGTTAGGAAATTCGTTTTATTAGGTGCCAATGTACTGAAAAGATGTTTGCAGATTGAAAAATCCGAACTTTCTACCGCTCTTTAAAAAAAAAACAACAACAAAAAAAAAAAAAACGCTCCCATCTCTTCCCTCTGCCACTGCTGTCACAGGAGAACAAGTCCCAGCTGTATCCCCGAAACGCAAACACGCCCACGCGCATCCCCCGTGTGTCAGGAGCTGTGATGATTTACAACAATCAGACAATATTTCATGAGTCCCAGCTGGCTGCCAAGCAGCCCCAGTCATTTAAATTTGTAGGAGCGAGCAGTTGTCGTCTATTTCGGTCGCCTTCTGGCTTCGCCGGAGTCACGCTCTGCTCCCCGCCGCCGCCTGCCACGCGCTCAGATCCGGAAAGATGGCCTGCCGAGGACCGAAGGAGACCCCACAGCTCCTCTTTCTCAGATCAGACTTGACTTAAAGGCGATTTTCTGAAAACGGGACAAAGAGAACGATGAGTAGTGTTTTCAGAGGTTCAACAAAAGGTTCTGGGCGGGTTTCAATTAGCCGTGGCTGTTTGATCTGAGGACCCCTCTGAAGAATACATTAAACACCAGGTCCTCAGCCACAGGGGGATACTGAAGCTCACACACACACACACACACTCACTATACATACACCTGACTAAGCGCTGGGGATTTGGGATGGCACAATTACCTTGAAAAAAAAAAAAAAAAAAAACATGCATGGAATAAAGAAAAAGGTTTTAACTTCAAATAGGCTTTAAAATCCAAAAAGGCAAAGAAGGCAAAAGTGGGCCAGAGTCCCGCCCAGACCCAGAGACCAAAGTCCCGACAGGTCACCTCCCACGAGAGCTTTGAGGAGTGATCGCTGTTTACCTGCTGGCCTAACTTATCACACAACAGTACTCTAACTGAGAATATCTCCATCTTCAACAAAGTCCAAATTTATAACTGTGAGACTTTTATAACAGCACCTGGAATTAAATTTAATACCGATTTAATAACCACAATAAAGAGCCTGGAATCTGTCACAAGCCGTCTCGGTGCAATTACTCACAGCTGATGAGGGCAGTAAAGCTAAATGTAAGCATAAGGAGAACGGCACCGGGAGACTGAGGCCTGTCCAGCTGGGTGATTTAAAGGGACCCCCCCCCCCCCCCCCCCCCCCAACAGAGAAAGCCTACTGGATCTCTGACTTCAGTGAGGGTACACTGCTTTCCCCCCCAAGTCTGCGACTCCATCTTTCAGCAGAAGCAGGAGGAAACACGATTCACTAACGACTGCAGTTGCGCACTTGTCCTGCAGGGCGCTTCGTGGTGACGACGTCATTCTCATTTCCTGTCAATATTTGCTCGATTCTGAGGCTTAAGAGCCGAGAGACACGCGAACAACCTACTGCAGGCAGTAGAAGCCAGTGGGCAAAGAAATCGAGGAGAGTCGTGACCATGAATGATGAAACACTCTTATCTTTGTATTGTGAATCAGTCGTGCAAATAATCAGACCGTAGATCCGACAGAAAGACCGAGTAAATCTGTATCAACCATGTTCATAATGAATAGCGTGACCCTGTTTGTAATATCTATGGTCGTCAGCTCAACACGCTGGAAATCACATCACTTTGGCTGCACATTCTCTTTAAAGGGCCGTCTTAGCGTTTCGAGGCGACGCCCTTGCGTGCTTGGTGACTGTGCTGTGGGCTCCGACGGCCTCGGAGGTCTGAAACAGCATGCCGCCTCCTGAATAAATCGCCCATGGAAATCCACACAGGGCTGCAGGAGAGACCTTGACTAAAGTGATCCATGCCAAGCGATCGTTCACCTTTTGGGGATCCTTCTGGGATTATACAATGCATATGAAACCGTGGCGTTCGCCGGACTGCTATTTTGTATTTTCATTTGATGAAACATCGCCCATTTCAGGCGGTAATAGTTGGAAAGCTGTGGGGCTGAAATGAACAACTCCGATTGTCTAGGATTGAGAAAACACAATAAGTCCGCTTATCACCATCCCCAAGGCCCAAATAAGATATGAAAAAAAAACTCCATTAAAATGTCGATTTTTACTTCTGCCTGATCAAAAATGTAAATTAAAGAGTGAAACGGGTGAAGATTTTCCTGGATCAGTCTAAAACACCAGTCTGGACTTCTTTTACAGCCACGGAATACACTTGAAACACTTGGGGAAGTTCCAGGGAATAAAGGAAGTTCGCTTCTTTCTTTGCAACTTGTTTGCCTAAATTTCTTTTCTCCAATGGATTTTTGAGGAAAGGTACTATTGATTGCGGAGTCTGGAGACTGGTGCTGTGGGTCGCCGTGCTTGTCCGTGTCAATACTGTTGTCCCTGCGTCGCACCTAATTTATTCCGACTGACGCAACGCAATGTTTTTCTCTTTCGGCCTCAGACCCGAGGACTGGGAATGGATAAAAATCAACATCCGTCAAACCAATACAACGATAAATAACAACCAATAAAATTGCTGGGTTGTTTTTATGTCGGTTGGCTTGTCTTCGTTCAGACTTTACCCCATATCCAGCAGCAGTGCAAACAAACACATATATACTTTTGACAGAAATGTGCAGCACAGGTTCAGAACAAAAGACCCCGTGTTCGCGTTTTATCTCCTCGCCTCTGCCGAATGTTTCCAACATGCTCGCCTCAGCTTCGCGCCCTCAGATATTTCAATTCCATATTCAGTTCTGAAAACTTTATTTGTCCCCGGGGGCAATTCAAGGGACACAGTGCAGCTTTAAAAGAACTGCGGGAAACAGAAAAGTGCCAAAAAAATAAAATAAAATCAGTATTTAAAGACAGACAGAGGGATCATTGAGGTGCAGTGGGCTGAAAATCAAAAGGATACTGTCAAGGTGACATTAAAATTTAGCATCAAGGTACAAAGTGAATTTCTGAATTGTTGGAAACAAATTCACTGTGTCGATGTACACATGTCTGCTGCCAAATGCAAAGAGAGTTCCCCGTTTTCCCCGTGATCGTTCCTTCGCCGAAATGATGGGTGTCGTCTTCCGGGTACGGGAGATGTAGCAGCCCTTCGCTAACGTGTCGTGAAAAGTGTCCGTTGTACGGATCTGTCCGTCGCCTCGTTGCTCTGTTGTCACTGCTGCTGAGATCAATCTGGCAGGGGGGTGAGGGGGAGATTAGAGCATTGATTTGAAGCCGGTGAGTAATACTACTGCAGAAAGCATAGATCAAAAGGCTGTAATGTGGAGGGACAGAAAATGCTGTTGATTTCTTATTTATGGCCTTATTTCTGGACCATCTCTTTCTAAGGCAGAGGCCAGAGAGAGAGAGAGAGAGAGAGAGAGTTGAGGAAGAGATGGCCAGAGATAATGATTAAAGTAGAAAGGCAGAAAAGAGGCTGTGACATAACGGGAAGGAAAAGACAATCCCAGCTAAAGGGAGATGACAGCTGGAGCGGAGTAGGAGACGGAGCAAACTGGAACGAGGATCTCCGGCCTGCTGTCCTGCCGTCGCCCAGCCTGACCTTTCAGGATTTCATAAAATCAGCGCCAACTGTCTACGTTACAATCGAGGGCCGAAAGACCACTCAGCTGTTGTCACGGAAACCAACCGCTGGACCTACGCTTGCCGACAAACAAAACCTTTTCAGACGTTTACCTCAGGAAAAAAAACAAACGTTTGTTTTTCACAGAACATGAGCTGAATGTCTAACACACAAGTCCTCAGATTTCAGATTCTCTGTGACAAATAACTTGAAATAATTTCACTTCCTGTGCAGAAGAAGTGTTTCCCATGGCAGGACCAGGAGCAGAAATCCCTCCATCGACACCGAGGTGGAGCCCGAGCATTTTCAGGAAGTTGCGATTTTCTCTGTCCATCCATTAAATCCCAGTTTGCATTCTGAACAAGGTGGAAGGTTTGTCAGTGCAGGATTTCACTGAGGCACACATCTGGGCTGCTGCTAACAGTATCAGCTGCTAAAGAAGTCTATTTCTTCTTCTCCTGTTTTGAAATTTAATTTTCCAGACGTTCCAAGAATTTCAGGTTACAATATGCATGTCTGTGTTCATCAGTTTTCCACTAAAACCCATTTAAATGTTATAAAAAAAAAAGGTTTTTGGGGGAACAGTTTGTACGATTCCATAGTGATTAATTATTAATTACAAAGAAGATATATCAAGAATTGTTACTGTTTTTTTTTATAAACTTGTTTGTCGGGCTACAACTTTATTTTTTTCATTTTTCCATAAAGACAGGGGAAAAAAAAATGTATAATTTTTCAAGCTTGTGGATAAATTACAACCCAACTTATTCTCCTACGCATGAAACAATTGGTTGTTCTTTGCTATGCACAAGGACTGCGAGAATTTTGCACTCATGAGTACATAGCACGAGTCCCGGTTTGGATTTAAATCAATTCTATCTTGAAGTTTTTCAAATGCCGCAACCACAGGGACTCCAAATAAGGCCCATTATGTCAATGTACTGCAGGGGACTCGGGCAGTAAACGTAGTCTGGTTTTGCCTCAACGAACGAACGATGATAAGATTGAATTACATGACACACCTGCATACATTTATTGCAAAGTGGAAATTGTAGCAGCAGTATTGCACAGGGCTGTATTTCACGGAGAAACACTGAAATGCAGCAGCAGCTATGTTACACAGTGAACCATGGGCGTCTTAACTGTAGCTGGACCATCTTAATGCTTAATGCTCAAATAAATGGCTCACACGCTCTTATAATTTCTACTATTGGCCTCTTGAACGATGCAGTGTGTTTTTGTTTTTTTTTTCTGCCTCTGTTGTTTGTATTTCAGTTTTTTTCAAATGTGTCGTTGCTGGTCTTGCTGCTGGCTGTGAAACAAGTTGCCCTTTGGGGATAATGAAAGTATCCCCGATCTGTAATGCGGCTGCATCCACAGAGTGAAATGACACACTCTCATAAGTTAGGAGTGCAATCTGACCACGGTTGCTCTCTCTCTCTCTCTCTCTCTCTCTCCCTCTGATTCAGAATTTGCTGCAGCGAAGTTGAAAATTCATGCCATAGCTACCAGTAGGGTTGCAAACAGCGCTCCGTTGAGCTTAACGAAACAGCCAGCGTTGCTGTAGCTCAGTCATGGCTCGCTCAAATAGACAGCAGTTTGTGCAGCTGAATGACTTCAAATCACCTGAATCGAGTATTACTTACGGAGTACCACAGGGGTCAGTATTAGGCCCAACACTGTTCATTATGTACATAAATGACATTGGTAAAGTATCAGACATTTTGCAGATGACACTATTATTTTCTGTACTGGTGAGGATTTGCAGCCACTGATGGATGGAGTCAGGAAAGAACTCAGTAAATTGAAATCATGGTTCAAAAGAAACATCATCTACTATCATTGAATTTGGAATTTGGGGTAGTGAACATATTTTGGTTAATATTGAGGGAGAGTAAGGGAAGCTTTTATTTCTTCCTACTCCTTTTTGGACATATTAAATGCTTTATTTGGTACTTATGATCAGTTGTGGTATTATGTACCCTTGAGTTGATTTTTATTTTCAACTGTTTTCTTTGTCCAAAATAAACTGAACTGAACTGAAGTTGTACCAATCCAGTCATTTTCTGCTGGCGATGTGGCAAAGTCGGCATTGATATTGCTAGCGCCTTTAGCTAATGTGGCCTTCCTCTCTTCTTCTTCCCTGGTTTATCCATAGTTGAACACTTCAGTGCCGCCAAACTACTTCACATCCCTACTGACCGTCAGAGGCACTGCGAAGGCACTGAAAGCGCTGGAATGTTGCCTTTACGCACACGCAGTTCGAGTGTCTATACCAACAACGTCCTGCGGGTAATGTATCTGCAGGGGCCTCAGCTCACTTGCAGACTCCTTCTCCTGTTGGAATCCTCCATCAGGAGAGTGTTGCCTCCACATGGGGGTGGTGTGCTCAATTTGGGATTGCTTCAGAGGAAGCGACCCACTGTCCGCTTGGGTTCCCCTGACGAGAACCGCCAGCCTCTGGCCTGAGACATGCTGACCAAGGTGCTGTCAGACCTACAGTCTTTTCAGCCTATGAGACTCGCATGTCATGGATCCCGTAGCCCACCCTGAGGGGAGTACCCTGGTCGACATTCGTGCCCTTGCCTCCTGGGCGACGCCGGCACCTTTTTTCTAGGTGGGGCAGCATGAACGCAGCCACTCCCCATCCACTGGGTGTGGTCTTTGGCTCTGCGGAGGCTTCTCAGTGAGGTTGGTCTGGGATTCCTCGTGACCAATTTGGTATCCGTCATTCCAGTGCTTTCAGCACCGCCTCTGGCGGTCAGTGGGCATGTAATACTACAAAAATTCTGAATGTAACTACGGTTCTGTGAATCCTGGATGACTGTCAGAGCGTTCTGTCACTCAGAATCCTCGTGGTCACACATGAAGATTCTGTAGGAACCGAACCTGGGGTTGTACAGAATCAGAATCAGAATTGTCTTTATTGTCATCGCAACAAGTTACCGAAGTTACAAGTGCAACGAAATTGCATGGGTTTTTAAGACGCCCAGGCAGCCAATAACGGCGCTCCGTCTTGAAAAGGAAACAGAGTTAAAGAAACTCAGACAGAAATTAGGGGAGGGGGGGAGGGGGGGGTGGTAAAAAAAGATACATCAATTCAGATCACGGTTCCGAAGGGAGTCGTGATTAGAAGTGAGAGACCAAAAAAAGCCAACCTGCGCACATACATAGCAAAAAAAACATGAGACAAGTTGCTATCAGACTAACAGATCAGCGGTCGCAGCTATAACATCAGCATCACTAGTTGTCAGCAGAAAGGTGTGGTGGAGACGTTGAAAATGGGGGAGGGAGTGTGTGTGGCATGTATGTGGCATTTCAGTTCATCAGTCCGTGTACGCGTGTGTGTGGTTTGGCCCGCCTCCCCTTTGCGCTCCAACTCAGTAGTTGCCGGGACGGCCTTGAATGAAGCAGTCCAAAGTGAACTACACGGGAAGTTATGGTTGTTCCCGGGTCACCCAGGGGTCACAAGTGACGTTGTTGGTATACATACTCGAACTGCACATGTGCTAAGGGAACATTCGAGATTCTTAGAACCATAGTTACATTCGTAACTTTCGTTTTGTTTACAGGAATCAATTTGCACCTGATCAGTACCTGACTCTACCAAATGGGAAATGGGTTCCATCTGGTGGTGGGAGTACACTTGGCATGGGACAAACTCATTTAGGTCAAAATGTGGGATGTCTTGGCTAATGCAGGACAGTTAGAATCCCTAGCTACTTCTTTATATTTTGGTTATTTGGACCATAATTCCCATTGCTAATCAAACAATAAGCACAACATGGTGGAGACGCTACTTTTGAAAGCAAAACCATACAAGAACTTCAAACAGTAATCATGTTCTGAAAACCTGCCAGCTGTGATTAAAGAGATTTGAGACTGCAATCACAACATGCTATACATAGCTTACAGTAAGAATATCTGAGCTAATCTGTACTTCTTTTAGCTTCCCTTGATTTTTCAAATTCTGATTCTGTACTGCATCTTCAAAAAGTTTGAATTTCAACAGAAACGTTTGTGTCAGAGCTCGGCAAGGTAACTGGTTGTCTTCACATCGATTTAGAGCCCGTTTATACAACAGTCCGAGTGAATAAGCATCAGCTATGCATTTTCACTTCAGAAAAGTCCCGTATTCGCCTGGCAGCATTTTAAAGACGATGTCTTATTTCTACAGAAACAGCAGAGAGCTGCAGTTGTCACGTTGAGCCACTGCTTGGTGCTGTTGCTGGTTTTTGTAATGAAATCACACACACACACACACACACGCTGCAGAGAACAATACACTGCATGAGACTGAAGGAAAATACTTCTTCTTGTCCATCTATATGTAAAGGTAAAGGTGCACCTTTACCTTTACCCATACTTTTATTGTTCGAAAACTTTAGAAAAACATTAACCGTTACATTTCTTAATTACAGGAATTTATATTTATTTCTACTCCCCCCCCCCCAAGACTTTAGACTCAGATCTTTACATTTATTTTTTTATGTGCTGTTTTTTTTAATGGTTACTGCTGATTTCTCCTCCCTGGCATTAAAAACTATTCAGCAGATGGTAGATTTTTAGCCACACCAGAGTGAGGCTTTATCTCCACTCTGGTGATTCTAGAAATGACTATTTGTGTAAAATTCCATAAAACTGGTTTATAGTGGAACATGTCTGAATCAGACTTGTACTGTGTTTAAGTGTCAGTATAAGCACTCAAATGAAGCCCTGGTCTGGCGACTCACATTCCAGAAATGGAAGCGGCGGAAATAGAGCCAGTCATCACACAGCTGCTCGGCGAACGTGAAGGAGTGGAGGAAAGTGGATTTAGAGTAGTTGGTGCTTCAGACAGCAGAGGGCTCTGGTGTGACGCGCTACCTTCACCCTTTTTCCTCTCTCTCTCTCTCTCTCTCTCTCTCTCTCTCTCTCACACACACACACTGGAAGCTGGACTTCATTCTCCGTGACGCACAGATGACACAGCCCCACGGCCAGCTCCTGAGCTGCTGTCCCATCCAGAGCGGGAGCTTCGTTTGCAAAACGCTGGTCTTCATAAATGTATGCAAGGAGCTAACACACACACACACACACGCGCACACACACACACACATGAAGCTGTTGAGAAAACCAACTGATGATGGGTGGACGAAAGAGGCAGAAGCAGGTGATGAGGATCGTTTTCTCTTGCCCAGTGTGTGAAGCGGTAATTCTGTTCCATAGCTGTAAGATCTCACTTCTTCGGTCTTTATTTATTTGTTTATTTATTTTTCACCCACCCGTCTCGCCCCCAGGGAGCCCGAGGAGAGAGATGGAGATATTCTCCCCTCTGATTCAGGACGCCCAGTTCTCTTGGCCAAAATAGGCCTCATGAATAAACCATACACCACGGAGTTAAGTTACGTAATAACAGCACATGAATAGACGCGGCGTGGTGAAGTACAGTAGAAGGAGGAGGAGGAGGAAGTGGCCATTCCTCTATGAAAGCTGTCCTCAAGTGCAAAAAAACATTACAGTACATATTATAGTCACAGCACCAACAGTGTTGGAAAAAATATTCATCAGTCCAAATCCCTCCAAAGTCATTTCTCAGTCAGCGTCCGCTGCTCACACGACTGAAGTTCGCGGGGAAATACAATGCTACACTTTTCGGTAACACACAAACACAAGTCCCCCGGTGCAAATCATGACATTCATTTTTCAGATGGCGGGTGGTTAAGTCTGGAAAAGCACCAGAGCCGAACTCAACGGAAGAGTCTGCCGAGGCTAAGCTGACGTGACCCCCGGTTCACCTCCCGCCCCCCTCCACCCCCAGGCAGACTCACAGTCATCTGACTCAGTCAAACAGACTGAGGAAGCAGCTTCTTCTGCAGCTCACGGCCTGTGATAACACACCTCAAAACCAGGAAATAAGTGTCCAATAGACCCTTTATATAAGCTCCTCACTGTTCATATATCTGTGCTGCTACCTATGTTTAAGATATGGACACATTTTCTAACACAAAAACAATAACAACAACAATAATGGTGATAATAATAATAATAATAATAATAATAATAATAATAATAATAATAATAATAATAATAATAATAATGATAAATAAAATAATAATGTTTTTCTGAACATACAAAGCACAAAAACAATTACACAAAAAAGATTAAACAACAAAATAATAATAATAATAATAATAATAATAATAAAATGTTTTTCTGAACATACAAACACAAAAGCAATTACACAAAAAAGATTAAATGAATATGGAAGAGACAACACAATCTGTCTTCAATATTTCTCATAATTTTAAAGTTTATATAAAATACAAAAGATAACATTCTCACAAATAATATAATATAATATAATATAATATAATATAATAATATAATATAATATAATATAATGTGAAGGATGCCAAGTTTGATGTTTTTCATCACATTCAGTCGATAATAAATCAGTAGCACAGATGAGACCGGCAGATTTTCAAAGTTTGATAATTGGTGCTAAACCCAACTTAAAACGTGAATTCTTTGCAAAGGAACGCTCAAACTGCAACCTGCTGCAGCGGCCAGTGAAGCTCGGCAAAGCCTCGACGAGCCTCGAGTGGTGGTACGAGATAGGGGGGGGGGGGGGGGGGGGGGGGGGGTGCAACAAGTTTGGATTCTCCTAAATATACAAAGCTGTAAACCATTATTACAAAAAAAATCTTGTCTAAGCAATCAACACATCGGGCATGAAAAAGGAAGCAAAACCAATCCCACCAACTGTTCCGCCTGAAGATCAACCGATCTAATGAAGAAAAAAATTGCAATTTCACACCTGCATCAACCTGTTACAATTACTGATCTGATTATCATCATTGTCAATGCGCCAAAGGAGCAACTTCTAGACAACAATCATTTTCTGTTTTTCTGTGGTGTGCAATTTGATGTAAACTGTTCTGATGCTGCTTAGAAATTTACACAGAAATGGTTCAACTGCACAGAAAAAAAGTTTATCTTATTAAAGGATCATCCAAGAACAAAGGGGTCAAGGGTTTCTTATTAAAACCAAACCAACCGGAGCATCTTTACTTCCTGTCTTTCAAAGAGCAGTGGACAGTTTCCTTTCTGGAGCGGCGAGGACAGCAAATCTCCATCGTACTCAAATAAAATGACCTGCAACTTCAAAATATTCCCAAAAAAGCAAAATACTTTAATCAGTTGAACTTATGGGTCAAACAAACAAACAAACAAACAAACAAACGTAAAATTGGGGTTAATAAAACTCAGAGTATGATGTTTTCTCGTCTTATTTACTGAGAACATTGATACTTGATACTGAAAAATAAAATAAGCATTTTAAGTAGCGAGTTTTTGACCTAAAAACACTGAAACACAATTTTTTTTTAAGATATATATATATATATATATTTTTTTTTTCAATCAAGTACTACCATGTCTATTTTTTTGCATATTTGCTTTGCGCTGGATTTACAGCTGTATGTCTGTCGTTGGAATGAATGACTCTTGTTTTTCTGCGCTTTCCTCTTTAACGGCTGAATGAGAGTCGTCACGTTTCTGTCTGGTGGCTCGCCCAATTCTGTCACGATTGCAAAGCCCCACACAAAACAGTCCCCGTCACACAAAAAAAAAACAAAAAACAAAAAAACACACTGTTTATGCAAGAATCCAAACAAGAACCAGCACTCAGACCCAGAGCCAGGACTAATATTTACACATGCACAACATGCAGCGAGGTGATTTCTGAAAGAAACGTTATTCACCAGCTTCAACCAGCCTCTCCTACAATAACAGATGGTCCCTTCAGCGGTGCTTTGCTCTCAACACACCGTGTGTGCGCGTGTCTTAGCTTCACATCGTGTAAAATCAAAGATCAATTCATTTTTCCCAGCAGAGAAGCAATTATGAACACAAAATGAACACACAATCTGCACAGTTTTTTTTTTTTTTTTTTAATACTTATGCTTTCTTTTAGAAGCTTTTTTTGGGGGGTTGACTGTGTGTGTGTGTGTGTGTGTGTGTGTGTGTGTGTGTGTGTGTCTAACAACACTGCGAAATAAATAAAAGCATACGTTTTGTTGTCGGTTCTTGTGTTTGTTGTGTTTGGCAGTTCTGTACTGAATAAAAGCAGGCCTAAATCCCTGTTTAGTCAGACTGAGCGTGACAGCAGTGGCAGAAGGATCCAGATGGATCTGAGCATGTTTAACCACATCATGGCTATTAGGTGTGATGAAGATGATTTTCAGGTAACAGCAGATATAACCAGGGGGGGGAGTCAAATGAGAAATTTTTAGGACTTTTTTTTTTTTTTCTAAATCTTTGTCACTGAATATGAAAGAAGAAATTTCCTCCACCGTGGCTCCATTGTGATTAGGCTCATGAGCTGGAGGACAGTTTAAGGATGTGACGGAGAGTGACTTTGCTTCAGCTCGTGCTTTTTCTTAGCTCCGGGCCTTGTTAGATCATAGACTGTGACATATCGGGTGAGAAGTGAATGAGAACCCCCAGACACGGCGCTAATTAATTCACACTTTGGCGGCTGTAAAGGCTCGCCCCCACACCTGCTGTCTCTGCATGACATATGTAGCTGGGATGATTGATACCTCAAATGGCCGGATTCAGTCGCGCTTGTTACAGCAGCAGATGGCTGCATTTGTGGATGGGTCCGATGTGAGAGGATCAAAAACCAGAAGAGGCAGAAATGGACAGGGGCAGATTGGTACTGTCCGTTCTATTTCATCCCTACTGACCAGCAGAGGCGGTGCTTAAAGCACTGGAATGTTCCCTTCGCGCATGCGCAGTTCCAGTATGTATACCAACAAACGTCACTCGTGACCCCTGGGTGACCCAGGAACTGTATAAATTCGGGATCTTGACCCAGGAACAGCTCCTTTTTTTCTTCTCGCGTACAGTACGTACACATTGATTGCGGGACATGCCTGTGTGGCATCATGACGCACCGTCACTGGGAGCCTTGTGACCATGTAGGTCGGAGCTGCCGATGCCCTCCAAAGGCTGTGACGTGTTGCGGTCCCGTTCACCTGCTCTGCAACGCTGAGGCGGCATTGCCTGCGGTGAGAGATTCATTCATATCCTCCAGGGAAGGTGAGGTTGCTGAATCTACTACTCTTCCTGACTGATGGGGGTTGCGGGTCGCTCCGGCTTCAGAAAGTGAGCGGCGGTCTGGCTGGTGTGATACTGTGCTTCTGACTGTTGTGAAGCCGCATTTGGCCTCCCCGCCGTGCGAGGTGCCGCCGCCGCTGCCGCGGTTGGTGAGGGACACGGCGGGTGGCAGCGTACGGCCGCTAGTTCGGCTAAGCAGCTAGCCTGTGATTTGTGTTGCGGTGTAAGAGACCAGCCGCCTCTTACAACCGGCCGCTGAGTGTCTTTCTGGTCTGTTGCGGGTACAGCCGCGGGTTACGCCGCCCCTAGCAGGCGGACGGGGGGCCAGCGGAGCCATCGCCACCGCGCGTGGGGCAAGAGGTAGCATGCGCCCGCTAGCACGTAGCTCGGCTGAGCGGCTGATCACTGCGTGAGTGTTGTATGTTGTGGGCAGGAGGCACAGCCTCCTCGTGCACAATCATTACGTGCATCTGATCTTTCACGTGCAATCCCGCTCTGGCGGGTGGCAGCTGGCAGACGGGCAGAGGAGCCACCGCACTCCTCCTGCCGCTATTAGCTTGCTCCAGCCTCTGTGTTTGCGTGCGGGCCAGGTGCGTATCACTGTTTTCTGAGCCTAAGGCTGAGGCTGGCCCCCCCCACCGCAGTTGGGAGGGGGCTGGCCTGGTGAGCTGTGTCCCCGCTGGTGAGCTGTGTCTCCGCTGTGGCAGTGCCTACACTGTTGCGGCATGTCTGCTGGTTGCGGTGTTCCACTGGGTACAAGATCTCCGCTGGATGCAGTGTTACGCTACTTGCGTTGCCGGTGCTTATTGCGCAGTGGACACTCTGTGTTCTGCCTGACCGGTGGCATATCCGTCCGTTCTTGGTGCTAATTAGCAGGCGTTGCTGTGCAGCTGGCTTTTCCGCCCTGCCGCCCAGTCTATTCCCCACAACCCCTGCTCAGTGTGTGGCGCCGGTGTGTGCTAGCTACACTCTCCGCTTGCCGTGCAGGTGGCGTATGTCCCCTTCCTTCGGCTTACTGTGCTAGTATCTCCTACTCCGGGAACCCTTTCCTCCGGTGGACTCAGCTGCGGTTGCTGTGCAGGCGGCGTATGCCTCCTTCCCTCGGCTTCCATGTGCCATTACTCTGACCTGCTGCGTGCGCACGGCACTGCGGTCAGGCAGGAGGTGTGAGAGGGCCGCCTGGTGGCCGCTCTCTCTGTTGCTCGTGGATGGTGTTTGGTTTGGTTGTGCAGGCGGCGTACGCCCCTTCCTCAACCTCCACAGACAGGACGTGGCGGCTCTCACTGTGGTGTTACCTGTCGGGCCCCCCTACAGGGGGGTGACACAAGCCTCCTCCCTCGGCTTCTCTGTTCTGCTGTTTCTCCTGGCCTGGTCCTGCTTCGATGACATGGCGACGAGGGTGCCGCTGGGTGGCTGTCCCCTCTCTCCAGTACGCCCCGGGCTGGCTTTCGTGGGCTTGGTTGTATGGAATCCACCGTGTGGACAGCGTACACTAACCTCCCCCGGCTTATCGCAAGGTCTTTGTGTCGACCTGTTGTGTGCATCCACTGTTCCGGCTGGTGGCACTGTGAGGGTGGCGGACAGAGCAGGAGGCCACTGAGCACTCTGCCTGGGGGTTGCTGTCTGAGCTGCTAGCCCGGTGATTTGCGCTGCACATCACTCTGCACATCACTATGCTCTGGTGGGTGGCACTGCTATGGGGGCTGATGGAGACGGGGGCTGCTGGGCAGCCATTCCTCCTCCTGGACCTTGTACTATTCATGCGCTCCTCACGATCCTCGCTATGGCGGCAAGGCTAGCGTTGGTTAGCCGTGGGTTGTATGCCATATGTGCTGCTTCCCCTGCATTGGAGCCCCGCGGTGGTGGTTCCCACACGATGTGTGTTGGCTTCCAGCAGGTGATGTGTTGTAGGACGGAAGGGAGGTGGGGTCGCCATGTGGCCACTCCCTCTCCCAGATGTGGCTCTGCTACTTTGGTGGCATGGTGATGTTGCATTGGCTGTGCAGG
This sequence comes from Salarias fasciatus, assembly GCF_902148845.1. Taxonomy (NCBI): domain Eukaryota; kingdom Metazoa; phylum Chordata; class Actinopteri; order Blenniiformes; family Blenniidae; genus Salarias; species Salarias fasciatus. The sequence continues at coordinate 698,735 of NC_043766.1, forward strand.
TGGCATACGCCCCCTTCCCTCAGCTTCTCGCACTGGCTCGTTTTGTCCTACTGAGTCGCGCTCTTGGTGTCGGTCCGGAGCCTGTAGCTGGTGATGACCCTTCCCCAGGCTTTCTACAGATCCGGCTGTTGTGTTCGGCAACCTGTTCGGCCAGCCTGCAAATTGTGTAAATGCAGGGGCTTCACAGCGCTGGCGGGCGCCCTCTCCTGTTGGACTCCTCCACCGGGGGTGTGGTGCCTCCATAGGGGAGCCCTGCATTTGTGGTGGCTTACGGAAGCGACCCACTTTCTGCAGTGTGAGCTTGGTTTCCTCTGCTCCACAGGTTGTTCCACAGCGGGCCATGGCGCTTTCTCAGCAAGGGTTCTGCTGTCTCAGGGTGGAGGCCGGTGGGGCACCCCCGCCCTCGCTGTTTCTGTCTTGTCCTGGCATCTGAGGGGCCCGACTCGCTGCTGAGCAGCTGTTTGGAGCCTGTCAGGTGGACCACCTTGAATGCTAGGGCGCCATCTACCAGGCGGCTGTATGGCAGTAGGTGGAGGTTAGTTGCACAGTGGTGCAGCGGCCATGGGGAGGACCCGGTGTTCTGCCCGATCTCCTTGGTCCTGGGCTTCTGCAGTCTTTTTGGACTGAGCCCAGTCCTCGTTCACCCTGAGGGTGTATGTGGTGGTGGTATCTGCTCGCCATACATGGGTTGCAGGAGGCGCGATTTGAGGCCACATTCTGGTGTCGGTTCCTTCAGGGGGGCTTTGAAGCTCGCCCCCCCCCAGAGCCCCACGGGCGCCCGCCTGGGATCGGCATTTGGTGCTGGAGAGCTTGTGTCAGCCTCCCTGTGAGCCCCTGGCAGCGATGGGGCTGCAGTGGGTGTTGCACAGGATGACATTCCTGCTGGCCATTACCACAGTGTGGTGTGTAGGGGCCCTAGTAAGGGCTTTGCTCTCTCCAGGCAGTGCATGTCCCACTGGGTTGTGGACACTGTTCGCCATCCCAGGCCGCAGGCCGGCCTTTGCCCGAGGGTGTGCATTGCTGCTCCACCAGGGCGGTGTCCGCATCTTGGGTTGCCCTGACGGGGGTGCCCTTGGACGAGCTATGTGCTGTTGCTGTCTGGACGACGCCTGGCACCTTTTCCAGGTGCTACAGGTTGGCCGTTGTGCCTCCGCATGCACTGTGGGTGGTACTGGGCCCGGCAGAGGCTTCTCAGTGAGTTGGTCTCTGGATTCCTCGTGACTGAGTTGGCATTCGTCATTCCAGTGCTTTAAGCACCGCCTCTGGGGGTCATCCGGGATTCATAGAACCGTAGTTACATTCGTAACTCTCGTTATGTAGCTCTGCTACTGCAGGTAGTGACAGCTTTCCACTGACATGTGGACACTGAAAGAACCACTGCTGCTTAAAGTTTTCTCCTCCAAACCTTCAGGATGTATGGTGGCCCTGCAGCTCTTACCCTGTGTGCTCTCAGGTTGTCCTTTTAGGAGCCAAAATCTGACATCTGCTTGTGTGGGGGTCATTTTGCTCTGTACTGAGTTCGCAGTTGAAAATTCACCAGATACTTATTTATTATCTGAGTCTTTTCAGTCAGGTTTTAGAGCTCATCATAGACCAGACACAGGTAAAAGGTATCAATGATCTTCTAACAGCCTCAGATAAAGGACTGGTCTCTGTTCTGGTCTCTGTCCTGGTCTCTGTTCTGGTCCTGTTAGATCTCAGCACTGCATTTGATGGATTTAAGATTTGCCATAATAGTTTTTCATTATCTTGATCAGGAAGGTTCTACTTCCTACATGTTAATGACTCCTCGGCTCAGACTAAAGCTAAACATGGAGTTCCACAGGGTTCTGTTCTAGGACCTACACTATTCACATTATACCTCCTTCCTGTAGGGAATATTATCAGGAAACCCTCCGTTAACTTCAATTGTTATGCAGATGATGAACAAATCGTCTACATAGCAAAATGTTTGAAATTTCTGGCTTGAAGGTGGTTAAAAAGAACTAAGCAACTTTATTTAGCTGCATACTAGGGCAACTTAACATAAAACCGACACTGTGACCTGGTTCTTACAAAAATAATCCCTTGTGAGTTCACTATATTTTCTGCTTTGATGATTTTTGTTCTTTTGAAGGAAAGTACTCCAATTTTATATAGGACATTTTTTTTCACATGGATAATTGCTCTAAAATTAGAACATGTTGACTCCAAGTGATGCTGAAAAATTGATCCATGCATTTGATGATGCCCGAGCCTCTTCAGCTGCTCCTCTGGATGTGGAGGAGTAGCGGCTCTCCTCCAAATTCCTCCCTGGTGACTGAGCTCGTCACCCTATGTCTTAGGGAGCGCCCAGCCACCCTACGGAGGAAACTCATTTCAGCTGCTTTTATCCGGGATCTTGTCCTTTCAGTCATGACTCAAAGCTCATGACCATACGTGAGGGTGGGAACGTAGATTGACTGGTAAATAGAGAGCTTCGCCTTTCGGCTCAGCTCCTTCTTCACCATAACGGACCGATACAACGAGCCCATCACTGCAGCCGCTTCACCGATCCGTCTGTCATTCTCACGCTCCATCCGTCCCCCACTCGTGAAAAAGACCCCAAGATACTTAAACTCCTCCACTTGGGCTAGGGTCTCTCCACCAACCTGGAGGGGGCAAGCCACCTTCCTCCGGTCGAGGACCATGGCCTCGGATTTGTTGGTGCTGATCCTCATCCCTGTCACTTCACACTCAGCTACAAACCGCCCCACTGCAAGCTGTTGGTCCGGGTTCGATTGGGCCAACAGGACAACATCATCTGCGAAAAGCAGAGACGACATCCTGAGGCTACCAAACAGGACCACCTCCGGCCCTTGGCTGCACCTAGAAATTCTGTCCATAAAAATGACGAACAGAACCGGTGACAAAGTTTAGCCCTGCCAGAGTCCAACATGCATATGCAACATTCACTTGTTCTTTTAGATTTAACTGCTGCTTTTGACAAAGTGGACCATGATATCTTAATTGCTCCCCTGGAGCAGTGGGTGGGCATCAGGGGTCAGGCGCTGGCTTGGTTCAGGTCCTACCTCTCACACCGGTCATTCTGTGTCGGCCTTGGTGACTCTGTGTCCTTCACTGCTCCTCTCTCTTGTGGGGTTCCACAAGGCTCAGTGCTGGGCCCACTCTTATTTTCTTTATACCTTCTTCCACTTGGGTCCATTCTCAGGAAGCACGGCATTTTATTTCATTGTTATGCGGATGACAGCCAGATTTATGTCCCCCTTAAAAAGGCTGACTCTTCTGCACTTCAGCCATTTCTAAATTGTCTGGATGACGTTAAAGCTTGGATGGCTCGAAACTTCTTAAATTTTAATGAGAACAAGACGGAAGTGATTGTCTTTGGTAGCACTCCCGTGATCTCCCCAGTTGACCTGGGTTCTCTGGCACAGTTGCACAACCCACTGTTAATAATCGGGGAGTAAAAGTGGACGCGGAACTAAAGTTTGACAGCCAGATTAAAACTGTGGTAAAAACCGGCTTTATCCAGCTAAGACAACTGGCTAAAATTAAACCCTTTCTGCAAAAACAGCACTTCAGCACTGCAATACACTTTACATGGGGGTCAATGAGTCCTCCATTGCACGTCTGTAACTAGTGCAGAATGCAGCTGCTCGTCTCTTAACTGGCTCTCGAAAGTCCGAGCACATTACACCGATTTTAGCTTCACTTCACTGACTACCCCTCCATTTTAGAATTCATTTTAAAATTCTTTTATTTGCTTTTAAAGCCCAAAATGGCCTTGCCCCAATGTACCTCTCTGAGCTTCTGCACCCTTACTACTCGATCCCTCAGGTCAGCTGACCAGCTGCTCCTGAGGGTTCCCAAAACAAGGCGGAAGCTCAGAGGGGACGGAGCGTTTGTGGCTGCCGCCCCTAAGCTCTGGAATGAACTGCGGTTGCACATCAGGCAGTCCTCTTCGCTACTTTTGAATCTCTTTTTAAAACGCAGCTCTTTTCCTTGGCTTTTAACACCACCTAGATTGTTTATTTTACGTGCACAGGTTTATTTACCCTTTATTATTATGTTTTCTGTTTCAATGTCTATTTTATTGATTATTTCAATGTACAGCACTTTGGAAACCTTGGGTTTGTTTAAACTGTGCTTTATAAATAAAGATCGATTGGATTGGATTGGATTGGGAACAGGTCCGACTTACTGCCAGCAATGTGGACCAGACTCCTACTCTGGTCATACAGAGACCGGAAGGTCCTTAACAAGGGGCCCCAGACTCTGTCTTCCTGAAGCACCCCCCACAAGGAACCGCGAGGGACGCGGTCGAACACCTTCTCCAAGTCCACAAAACACATGTGAACTGGTTGGGCAAACTCCCACAAACCCTCGAGCACCCTATGGAGGGTCTAGAGCTGGTCTAGTGTTCTGCGACCAGGACAAAAACCACATTGTTCCTCCTGAATCTGAGGTTCGACTATCGGTTGAATCCTCCTCTCCAGTACCCTGGAATAGACTTTCCCAGGGAGGCTGAGGAGTGTGATCCCCCTATAGTTGGAGCACATCCTCCTTTTTAAACAGGGGGACCACTAGCCTGGCACGCCAGACTGTCTCTCCATGCTCAGGGATACATGGGGAAACAGTTTGGGACCACACGGTTTGAATCTGACTTCTGCCCGGCAAACTTTCTGCCGGGCCAATCATAGCCCACGAGAGGCGGGAGTTAGTGTTGCATCATATTATACCTCCCCCAAAACAATCATGATGGCGGCCGCAACACAGTGAGGTTTTACCACGGCTCTGTCTGAAGTTTTAAACTAACTGAATTTGGCGCTGAAACCACAGCAAGAATCTGCTCTGAAAGCTTTTCTTTCTAACCCCCAAATTCCACCGGAAGCAAAAGCGCCATGCCGCATCCCAGAAGCGCCAGCGTTACGATGGATCACCAGAATGCAGGTGCGCGCCATGGCGCTGGTGATTCGCTTCAGGTTGCCGCTTCTAAACAGCGCAGCGCTGCGCCACTCTCCCGATGTGCGTTGACTTCAGGAACAAGATGCCGGCAAAGAGCAGCACTCTAGCGTCCGGTGGCATTTGGGGGTAAAACGGACGTAACACTACATGCCATAATCCCATGTTTTGGCCTACAAAACGACTACAACAGAGCGCTGCATACGTCGCATTATTGTTGCGTCACAGCCTTGTTTCTTGGATTGGTTCTCTCTGCTCAACAGTCCCGCCTCTCCTTGCCTGTTGGAAATGCTGCCCCAATGGTGTGGTACCAGACTGTCTTCATATGTGTGTAACACATAAAGTCAGTCTGGCATGCCAGGCTAGGGGACCACCACCCCGGTCTGCCAATCCAGAGGCACTGCCCCCGATCGTCACGCGTTGTTGCAGAGACCTGTCAGTGAATACAGTCCCTGCACATCCAGAGACTTAAGGTACTCGAGACAATCTCATCCACACCTGGTGCCTGGCTACCGAGGAGCTTACCAGCCACCTTGGTGACTTCAGCTTGGGTGATGGACGAGTCCACCTCTGAGACCTCAGTCTCTGCTTCCTCCAGGAAGACGTGGTGAAGGGATTGAGGAGTTCCTTGAAGAATTCCTTCCACTGTCCTACAATGTCCCCAGTTGAGGTCAGCAGCTCCCCTCCTCCACTGTAAACAGTGTTAGTGGAGACATGCTTTCCCCTGGATGGTTTGCCAGAATGTCTTTGATGCTGACCGGTAGTCCTCCATGGCCTCCTGAACTCCTCCCAGACCCCAGTTTTTGCCTCCAGAACCACTCAGGCTGCATTTCGCTTGTCCTGCTGGTACCTGTCAGCTGCTTCTGGAGTCTCACGAGCCAACAAGGCTCGACAGGACTCTTTCTTCAACTTGACAGCAGCCTTTACTTCCGATGTCCACCACCGAGTTCGGGGGTTGCCGCCACGACAGGCACCGGAGACCTTATGACCACAGCTCCGAGCAGCTGCTTCAATAATGGAGGCGGAGAACATGGAGAACATAGTCCACTCGGACTCAATGTCCCCAGCCTCCCTCGGGACATGAGCTCCTGGAGGTGGGAGTTGAAAACCCTGCTGACAGAGGGTTCAGCCAGACGTTCCCAGCAGACCCTCACAACACGTTTTGGTCTGCCAAGTCTGTCCAGTTTCCTCCTCCGCCAGCAAATCCAACTCACTACCAGGTGGAGATCGGTCCACAGCTCTGCTCCTCTCTTCACCCAAGTGTCCAAGATACAACATGAGAGGTCAGATGACACGACAAAAAGTTGATCATTGGAGAGAAGTGGAGAGTCCAGCCCTTCTCGAGAGATTGGGTTAAAGAGGCCAGGCTGTGTGTGGAGTAGGGCTGTCGCGGTATACCCGTATTAACGATAATCATGGTATTAAAAAATGAAATTTCAATATTGTGTTCAAAATGCGCATATGATAATATCGTAGAGGATCTAGTGCCACTTGAAACGTGTTGAAGTGTATTTTCAAAATCCGCTCCTGTTCTTCCACCCTGCTTCGTCTCCCTCCTGCAGCACCCCAACCTCTCCCCCTCCCTTCACATATAAACATAACAGGAGCAGCGGTAACTGCACGGCTCCTAGCTAGCGTGGCTCCCAGTTAGCGAGCATCATGAGTGAACTAAACATGTCGGCGGTGGCCGACAACGACAGCGAGACGCTCTATCCTAACCCGAAAAAAGTGCGTTTAGCAACACTGACTGCACATTGATGCAAGCCGGGTAGTAGTGGGTCCCCATTAGGTAGGTTCCAGACGTGTCATTGTAATGTGTCCGGGGGGGTTTCAAGTTGTGTCGCTGATATCCGCCGTCTGTCGGGGCCCCCTTCTAGCAACTAACTGGTGAGTAATCGGAAAAGGGCCCCATACGGGGGATTTTCGACACGTTGTCGTTGCAGCGTCTAGTGTAGCGCCTTAAATTTAGCATTGTAATTGACTGATGTCAGCTGTTACTCGAGACCCCCCTCCTCTGGCTGGAGAGAAGGCAGCTGCTACACTCATTCCGCCTCGGATTTAAACAAACAAACAAAAAATCTCGGCAGTGTGGTGGTGGTACAGGATTTCACCCCAAAAGGGCCCGTGGGTTTTCACAACCCACCAACCCTACGTAAATTACGCCTCTGCTGTGGATCCTCTGTTAATCAGTTCATCAGATTGTAATTAGTTGAGGGTAACTACACTTTTGGTATGCAGTTGTACAGTTACTGTTCTCATATTGTTTCAACACCTCATTTGACAGGTATTCTGAATGTAATTCATCTGGGAAAAGACAGAAAACAGAAAACAAACAAAAATAAATTTAAAGATGAATCTGAACATTTGTACCATTATTAGTTAAATTTTTGTTGATATCGTGATAATATCGTTATCGTGACATTTTTTGCCCATGATAATCGTGAAGAGAAAATTTGATATTGTGACAGCCCTAGTGTGGAGGTGAGTCAGACTATATCTAGCCAGTACCTCTCAGCCTCTCTCACAAACTCAGGCTCCTTCTCCCGCCAACAAGGTGACATTCCATGTCCCCAGATCTAGTCTCTGTGTCCGGGAATCAGGTTGCCGGGCACCCTACCGTCGGCTGCCACCACACTACACTACGCCCCTACGGTTCCCTCAGCGGGTGGTGGGTCCGCCAGAGGGTTTGCCCACGTTGTCCCTTTGGGCTGAGCCCGCCTGGGCTGCGTGGGAAAAGGCCCGGCCACCAGGAGCATGCTTGCGAGCCCCAACCCCAGGCCTGGCTCCAGGGTGGGGCCCCGGCTCGCCTATACTGGACGACATCACGGACCTAGATTTTAAATTCTTCATAGGGGCCTCAACTTGAATCCACCAAAGCTGATTCTAAATATGACTGCGATGTGACACAAAATCAATGAAATACTTAGGAGTTAATTTCACTCAAGTTAATTATGTCCCTCTAAACTTGAAACCAAACTCACATATTTCCAAATCTCCTATAACCTTTGTCAACATGAATTCAAGGATAGAGTCAAGTCAAGTGTTTTTGTTCCTTGCCACTTCAATCTTTCCAGACAAACCCAACTAAAATAAATGATCAGTCTTTTTTTCATTATGGTTGAATGGGTACGAAACCAAGAATAAAATACAAAATGATACAGTTGTCAAAACAGAAAAGGGGCACGGCGTTTCACACAAGTACCCCCTGCCTCTCGAAACAGAAGACTGAACAGCAGTATGTGCAGAGTGGAATACTGAAGTGTCACATGAAGGTAAAAGTAAACGTAAGATTGCATCTGAAAAACTAAGCAGAAATTATGGTTTGGATTCATATATACAGGCCAGAGGTTATTTTGCCTACCTTGACATGTTTCGGCTGCCAAGCTGCAGCCTTCCTCAGAAGTGTCACGTGAATACAAAAAAAGGCCTAATGAACCTTATCGGACTACTAAGCAGAAATTAGTTTGTTGTATGGGATCATAGTTTGTGCTCTAATCAAGCCAATCAAAATAATGTAAAACTTTTTGCTTTATATTATTACAATAAAATGAGATACATCACATATTGTAACTATAATATTGCTACATTCCTTAGACATCAGTTACATTTTTTTTTTAATGTTGCAAAATCAACTTCCTTCCGAGTTCAGATGAGTTGTTGTTCATCAAGCTGAAAGAATACATGTCAAAATAAACTATGGTTGGTGTAAAGTGTACTTTTCTCACTACAAAAGAGACGGCAGTCACACAAACTGAGGTTCTTTGCTCTCTCTCTTAGTGTGTGTGTGTGTGTGTGTGTGTGTGTGTGTGTGGTCTGCCATTTTGT
>NC_043766.1:712500-777500 GCF_902148845.1 Salarias fasciatus
CGCCGCCGCCGCCGCCGCCGCCGCCGCCGCCGCAGCAGCGTCTCCGCTACTCAGGAGCGTGTCAGAGGGAACCAACTGGCAAGCTGTCAGAAGTGCGTGTTTGATGGCGGCCCGCTGTAAACTGGGCTGTTAAGAGCGAACGTATGGCCGCTCGGCTCGCCGACTGACGTCCCCAGCACTTCCTCGCGCCTCGACTGCAAAAGACAGGAGAGTTTTCCGTCGTTTTTTCCTCTTCTCCCACCTCAGTTTCGGGCTAATTTACTGACAATGCGGTTTTTGTTCATTTACAAGCGGGTGAACTGAACACTGAAGCGGGTGTACTGGATGAATGCATAGAAAAAAAAAAAAAAAAAAGGTTATGAAGTGATTTTTGTTAGCGATTTTAGAGAAGTCCATTGAAAAGATGAAAAAAAAACCACACACACACACACACACACACACACACGCACACACACACGCACACACACTTTGCAGTAAGTCATTAAAGTCCAAGCTGGAACTTACTTGGCACAGCAGTCAGGTAGACACCATACTCTGTGCAAACAAAAAATTAATTACGCGAAGTGGGCCTCCATGCAAATTACTGGAGGATAAAAAGGTGGAGGATCACCGATTTAGTCACTCTTTCAGAAGGTCGGCTTAGGCCTTGACTATTCCATACGGTCAACAGTTATGGAAGAACGCGAAACTTCATTCGAGATGAACGATTCTTCCTCAACTAAATTGAAGATTTACTTTGCAAACAAACTCGCAGTTCGGTTTCATCAGAGTCTCTCCGGCCTTGCGGTCCTCCCGGATCCGGGTCTTCTTTTGCTGACACACCCAGATTATGAGGCTGAGGCCCTTCATCCCGCTCCCTGAGGAGACGCTGCGATCATCAGGCTTGTGTTGCTGCTGTCCAGGAATTTCAACGCGGCTCAGACGCCACTCGGGGAAGCCGTGATTGGCCGCGTCTCTTGTTATTCGATGATACTCTTGTGTCTCTGTGGGCTGGACTGTACTTTAAAAAAAAAAGGCCCTCGCCCGCAGTCCCAAGGTACTTGAGAGCGTGCCTTGTTAAATAACTATTCAGCCTTCAGTAACAAGGAGCAGAGTGCCGTTGCTGCCGCCGCGTTTTCGCTTTCGCTCTGGAGTACACTCGTGTTTTCTTTTCACCGCTTGTTGTGGACATTGAATCGGAGCTCCATTCGGGCTCTCTTTTGTTTCTTCTTTCTTTCAGTAACAACAGAGGCCCCTTTTGTCTTTGTAGTTTGCCCTTATTTCATTCTTCTTGAGAAAATCCCTTCCTAAGAGAAAACCTCACCGCAAATATTCCTGTCCAGCTTCTTTCAGCTTGCTTTTTTTTTGTTTTTTTTTGCTACAGCGAGTTTGGACGGTAGACGGTCTTTTTGCAATCCATCCACACAGCAATTATCACACGTGGACGAGCCTCAAACAAACCAGACGACAAGATAGACGAGGAAATGTTTGAAAGTCACATTTGCGGACTGTTGACGAGCGTTGTTTCCCCGCACGAAATTATACCGGTTCGACTCGTCATTGTGCAGCAAAAAAAAAAAAAAAAAGAGAGGAATTATCTTCACTTTCCCAGTCCGAACAAGTCAACCCCTCCAAACACTCGGATATCAAAAGCTAATAAATGTGTCTCCTGTACTAATGTAGTGTCAATTTCACTCCTACGTAGTTTTTTTTTATGATGAGTCATCACAGTTCCAGCTGAAAATATGAAATTCAGGTGTAATTGGGGATAGTGGCCTCTCAGGCATATGCTGACCGCCTGTTCGAGTCAGCCAAGTAAATGCCAGAGTTGAGTAAAGTCCCTCAATCCCCACACAGGAAGAAAAACCAAATATTTCCCTGTAAAATGCGCCACATAAAAAAAAATGGCCAGTGGGTTTCTGCACCTTCGTTTTGGTGGAAAATTTCCCGCAACTGGGAGGCGTTAATATGCATCACTCCACGTGAAACAAGCTTAAAGGCTCGCAAACCGTCTGAACCCCCCCGTTATTTATTTAATCCCACGAACTCTCTGATCAAATAATTAAAGCAGAGTGAGACCTCCTGTCTCTCTGCTGGCAAAACATCTCTCCACGACGACCCTGTAAATTGTTTGTCCGCTGTTGACCACCCAGCAGAAGTTTGAGAGGCCGCGGGTGCCCCAGGAGGGCAAACTTTATCTTCAGAAAGCCCCTCAGGCTTTACAAGCACCAGCGCCGAGATAAGTCCAATCTATCAACACGCGAGCCAAGGCTTTGATCGCAGTGGATGGAAAAGCCTTTGTTTTCCCCTCCTCCCTTTCGCTCCGCTGTAATCTGCTGCTTTATGGCAGCTTTAATGTTCCTCTCATCGTGAGCATTTTATCGGTGAAGCCACCGACTGGAAATTTATTATACAGACACACACACACACACACACACACACAAAACCATATTTTTGTGGTGCAATCATGCCAGCTTTGTAGAATCAGTGACTGTCTTTTGGGGGCAAGAAATGACGTTATTTTGTGTGACTTAAGAAATAAAAAGTATGAATTCCCTGTTCGGGTGTCCATTTACACGACAACGGTGGTCAAAGTCACAGAAAACACAAGAACGGCTCCCGAGGTGGTACTTTTTGAAAATGCTCCCAACTGCGTCTCCATGGAAACAGGGGAGAATAACACTGTCTGGAAATGTTTGGGCTCCTGACCGCAGAAGCTCTGCTCGTGGTCTGTTCTACAGGAACTGAAAAACCTTCTTTTCAAACAATGTAGAGCTTTGAATTGTTTCTCATTAGGATTTTTTTTTGATGAATAAAGAAAAGCCACGAAAAAGATCAACACAAAAGTTCAGATTCTTGTATTTAGCGAAATAACGATGTATGAATCAATTTTCCCGTTGTCTTCCCATCTGCGCCTCTCAACAGCCTCCTTATTTCTTCCGGTTTGCTCCGGTTCATTCCGGTCAGTCCCTCCATTTCGCCCCCTCCTGTTGACACCGTCCAGCGGTCTCCACAGAAGAGGCATTAAGTCCTCATCACCACCACCACCTCCGTCTTTATTTGCAGGCTTATCTGCTGTTTTGTCATTCCCGCTCCGTCCCCCGTGTTCGTTTCAGGCTGTGTTTGCTCCATTACCCATCTACCCTTTCTTCCCCCCTTTTCTATTTTCTTTGCTTTATCTGCCTCTTTGCTTCTCCTTGTCTTTCGCTCAAAGACAAGGACATGAAATCAATTTCAATGATATAATTGCTTGTAAATATAGTCCCAATATCATGGCGGGGGAAGGGAAATTGCATAAAAATGACATCCTGAGGCATGAGGCCATTTTGAGTCCTCAAGACTTTTGTCCTTTTTTCTGTCTGTACTCAAGTGGCACAGATTTCAACGTCGGGTTTCAGAGGTATGAGACGCACTCCGGCCACAGACGTAAAACACATTTTTTGCAAAAGTTAGAAGGCGAAGTCACTTGTAACTGAGCCAAAACAGGGAGAGAAAAAGATGATGCTGTAAAATTATGGATGTGAAAAAAAAAAAAAAATGTTTATTTGCATCCATAATGTGAGGCAGCTTCATGTCTACGCTGCCTTATAAATCTTTCATGATTCGCTTCACCTTCAGAGTTTCCGGTGCTTCCATAGGTCACAGCTGTCTGATTGTATGAGGGTTACCTCCATAATTTTAGGCAGGTGTTCCTCCCAGACCGAGAGCCGGGTCCCCCGAGCAGCTCCTGTAATGTACAACAAAGTGTGGATGAGTCTGGCAGCGCTCGGCGCTGCGCGGGCTCACCTGGCCGACCCCGGGGGGATGCCGACTCCGCGCCTCGCTTTAGGAAAAGAGAAAAACCTTGTTCCGAGAACACGCCATCCCCCTGAGGGGCCGAGAGGGAGAACAAAGAGAGGGGAGGGAAAAAAGTGAGGGTGAGACGCCGGCTGTTGCCACCTGCCACACCGCGAAGTCTTCCGACCCAAGCTGCATCCAAAACCGCACTTGACAAATGAGTACAGGGACACTGAGCACCGGCACGGTCCCAGGGCTGCAGCACTAACAATACTCACATGCCGCTCCGCAGGGGGGGGGGGGGGGGGGGCTGCGACGGCTGGAGGTCTGCGAGAGCGTGAGATGGGAAATAAGAGGGAATCGGGGTGAGAGGAAGCAGGGGAAAACACAAAGGTCATGGAAGGAAGGAAGGAAGGAAGGAAGGGAAAAAAAAAAAGAACCCTCTCTCAGCACTTTCTCATTTTCAAAAAAAAAAAAAGTGTTTTAAACACAAATAAATTGAACAGCACAGCTTTTTGCAGCCGTATTCATTTTTTTTTTTCTCTTTTTGAGATATCAGATAAGCGCGACATCCACGTTTGGCGCGCATCGGGTGCAGCTGGTGGCTCGTATGGAAATCATGCTGCACTGGAATAAAAAAAAAAACAAAAAAACATCCAGATTTCACTTTGCTGAGTGGCGTTGAGTCCCATTAGAACATTATCAGGCAGACATGAGCGACACTCATGCGGGAGCAGGCAGATGCATCGGAAAACAGATCGAGCAACGGCCGAAGAAATACTTGGAGCAACCGATGAAACCAGAACAAGACTGCTGGATGTAAATCGTCTGAAAATATCAAACTGTGGGGAAATGCCCTGTGAATAAATCTGCCTTGTCTCGCCTCATCCCGCCTCGCCTGTGCACAGCGCTTTTATCTCTGCGGCCAGAAGAGCATGTTCGCGGTCGCGCAATACGTCTGAGCACCTGTTCCACTAACGGCATTCCTAAACGTGTCATGTCATCAACCTTTGTTCCAAAATATATGGTCTGGTGTGAAATGGTGCATAAAATGTTAGCACTGAACCCGGCTTATTTGTTACGCTTACACTGCTTTTATAACCTCGCAGCCCGGTCCACCAGCAGGATGCACGGACATCTGTGCAGTTGCCAAAAGGATGAAGCACCAAGCAAGGTTCATTTCCCTGATCCGCTTCAATAACTGCATTTTTGTGCATAATTTGTAGCACTAACTTTTATGAGTGACTCTGGAAAAATAAGATTAAAGCATATTCGACTCGCTTTTTTTTTTTTTTTTTCTTCCATATTTTCTTAATAAAGTGTATTTTCTTTGTCTGGTTTTAAAATGCACAGTTGTAGGATGAACTAACATCTTTGCTCTGCCAGATCGGTACTTGTTAAAAAGAAGTGTAAATTCGCGCGCACGACGAGGTGCCAAGGGAAGGACGAGGCAAAATGAGGCGTCTTCATTTGGAGCCGGCTTCCATGAAAGATAATGAAAATGTCACCACGCCTTATGCGACGCGTTTGCGGTGACAGCTATTCTATAGTGACGGCAGCGGCGCCAAAGCGGTGGCATTTATAAGCAATGAGAGTGTTCCTTCCTCGCAGCAGGGGCTGTTAAAAAAAAAAAAAAAAAAGCAGAAGATCCTGCTAAGCAAAGATTGAAATCCTGATTTGGAAAAGCTTGCATAAGCGGCAAATGTTTTAACGGACTTTTACAGAACCGTTTAGATTCAGACCTCCAACTTACTTCCTCAATGAGTTTTTGTGTGCGTCTTTCAGAAATGCCTTGAATGCTTTTTTTTTTTTTTTTTGGCAGGAGGCTTCATTTTTCTTACCTTTCACGGACAGAAGTGAAAGCAAAGACAGTTTAGTAATTGTTCCGGCACGGCCTGCTTAATCTCCAGTAAATATCAATAAATACGATCACGCTCCAACTGTCTCAGCGAAAACAGATGAGGAGCTTTTTAATGCTTTACTTAGCTAATGACCCTCCTAATTTCATCTGCTGCACTTGCTGAGAGACTGACGGTGGATGCCAGGGAACGGCGGAAACCTGGCAGCGGTTTCCGTTCCCAGGACGGAGTTCTGAGAGTTCGCTGGTGCAGCGTCATGGGAAATAAAGGCAAGAAACTTGGGAAGCAGCTAGAGAAGAGGTTCCTCACCTCTCTGTTTTTTTTTTGTTTGTTTTTTTTTCATTGGAGTCCCCACTGACTGTGTGCAAGAAAGACTGTATCTCAGATGTTACATTAAAGGTGCTGTAGGCAGGATTTTGCTAGTCAATGCTAATTTTTCTGTGTTTTCTTTGGATTAAATGTTAGAGTATCCATTGATAATCCTTTAGCAGTGTAGCATAACTGCTCTACCGCGAGGGCGCAGCGTTTCCATCTGTCTCTGTTCTGAGCTGAAAAGGAATCTCGACAGCTCCAGGTATCTTTGACCAATCAGACGAGCCCCTGAGGCTCTGACCGTGATAGGTCGAGGGGCGTTCGTCGCACGTTCTTGTGGGAGGGGCTTAACTTGCGTGAGGACGTGATGTCAGAGAAAACAGGACAGGACTGGCTGCGCTGGGTTTGAAATCGCCATCTTAGATGGGTCAAATCGCTAAGCGAGATGGCGGAGATGCGGAATCCTGCCTACAGCACCTTTAATTTAGCGTAATTTTTTTATACTAATAACATATATGCAATGAAGATTTTTTTTTTTTTTTTTCATAAAAATAGAACCTATTTTACATTCGGGTGGAATTTAATCTTCAGTTTTGGACGTTGGATGCACACTGACCTTTTGAAGGAAAATGCAATTTTTGCTGGACTATTATGACAACATGTTGGCTTACTTGTATTCTTGTGGACCATTAAACCCCCCCCAAAAAACTCTAATGAAATCATTTAAAAATGTCATCCAGAAGCAACGTCATCCCCAAGACTGCTATTCATTAGCCGAAAAGAAAATACAAGGATTCCAATTTAAAATGAATCAAGAACTTTGGTTCTCATTCAAAAGCGTGGAAAACAAAGCAGATCTTTCGTCTACTGGACCAGCATCGATTACTCAGGCAATACGAAGCTGTCATTTCTACACAGGCTTCCATAAATTTGCCCCGTCGGTCCTACATGTCTTTCATTGACATTCATGAAAGAGATCAGTGTCGGTCAGGGTAAATCACACCCCATTTGTCGCTTTGCGCCAGCCTATCGAGGTTCTTAAAATTTCAGAAGTTGCCCGTGTGTACTTGTTGTGGTGATTGGTTTAAAAACCGGGCGGCGCGATGAGGCCACGAGCACGACGGAGGACACAAGAGGAGTCTAACGCATGGAAACACATGAAGAGAAACCGATGCTAGAACAGCAAGCCCGAGGAGTAAATGATCACTTGTAAGTTGGAGGAGAGGCACAAAAAAAAAGAGCGCTCACCAACATAATGGATCTGAGGAAAACAAAGACACACTTCATTAAGCTGTGTGCTCTGCCATGCAGCCGTATTATCATTTTTTTTTCCGTATTTCATCAAACAGACTGTATCTCTATTTATTTTATGAAACAGAAGTGCAGCAATGCGCTGACATCACACCCTGACATGACTTTGAGAGCAGGACATCAGACTCATGAGAAGGGTTGCGGAGAGGCAGAGCTTTTAAACAAGAGGGTGACGGCTCGGATCAAAGACACCTGGGTTTTCATTCACGCGGCGCCGAGAGCCCTTTGCGCTGGCTTATCCACCAGCTGCTACAGCGCTCGCAGCATGGATCCTCTGTCCTCATCTCAGCACTCTGCAGCCACTTCTGCTTCTTCTCTCAAATATTTATTCATCATAATTTGAGCCCTGGAAAACACTGGACCCAGACCTCTCTAAACTCTTTTCTAACCAACATGTTGTTATTTCCCCACATGTGAGCTTTATAAATCATTTGGCTATAACCGGAGAACCAGCTGGATTGAAAGCATTTAAATATTTAGCTGTCAGTTAAAGGTGCTGTAGGCAGGATTCCGCATCTCCGCCATCTTGCCTAAGCAAGATGGCGATTTGACCCATCTAAGATGGCGATTTGAAACCCAGCACAGCCAATCCTGTCCTGTTTTCTCTGACATCACGCCCTTACGCAAGTTAAGCCCCTCCCACAAGAACGTGCGACGAACGCCCCTCGACCAATCACGGTTAGAGCCTCAGGGGCTCTTCTGATTGGCCAAAGATACCTGGAGCTGTCGAGATTCCTTTTCAGCTCAAAGCATGGGTCACAAGGCCCGTAGATTTTACAATCAATATTAAAAAAAAAAACCATGAGGAAATTTTGCACTATACTTAGGGTTGTAAAGGGGGCCAGAAAAATTCTGGTAAATTTCCAGAAACTTTCCATGGGAAGTTAAGCTGGGGAATTTTATGAAATATTCCAAATTAGAAACTTTTCCAATCTGCAGAAGAAACGGCATCAAATTCGAGGTACCGCTTCTTAAATGGTCAATGAAATGAAAAAATAGCTTTCATTTAGCATCGAACTTACCAGCTAGTTATCTACTGTGACTGTATTAAAACATTTTTATTTAATATTTGCAAGTTAACAGGGCTTGGGTAAACATTTCTCATTTATTCCCATCAATTCCTGTTAATTCCCATATATTCCCTTTAATTCCCAACCTTGAAAATTCCCAGAATTTTGCAGCCCTAACTATATTAGTGTGGCCTGGTGATCTAATTGCATATTAGCGATTGAAGGGATGGGCGTTTTTTTTTGTTTTTTTTTTTTCCCCCCTGCTTTTAGCAATGCTGATGGAGAAAGATTATAAGTGGGAACTAAACGCACTCTAAGTGGATGATAAGTGGTGCATTTGCTATTAAAAATTGTGGGAAATGTACAGTTCTCCCTGTATTTATTTCAGGCTGCAGTGATGGTGACGTACAGCCATGAGCGTGACGCTCGTAATGTTCACGTAGCTTCAGTTCAATTTCAACATGATAAATCTGCAGCAACTGTGTGATATTATCATGTTATCAGTGTTGCAGGAGAAAAGTCCAAGCTGGTTGTACCTAGTGTGTTCTTCTGAGTATTGCAATTAGCTCTATTAGTTGATGGAAGGACCTTTTACATAAGCGACTGACATTTAGGTCAAGTAGTTAATGGCATGCAATTATAAGGTACCACTACTAACCTTTAGCTACCTCCCGATATGAGTACTTTATCAATTAAATGTGATTACAACTGCAGACATTTTCAAAATGTTTACTTTTCATCGGATGCTGTCTCGGCCCAGGTAAGAACATTAAGGATTAAGGATACTAAGAAAAGATTTCGGACTTTTTAAAGCTCGGGATTCTGACGTTTTCTTCTGATTTCTGACTTTACAGTCAGAAGGACGGCTGCCCATAGGGAACCAATTTCAGTGGTCTGCCCGTGACTTGGAAGCAAGCAGGAGTAGATCCGCATGCGGACCGAGGGTGTCAGATGTAGGAGAGTTTCCGCTTGCTCCGAGGAAGCTATTTAATAGGTAGAAGTTAGTAAAATCAGCTTGTGTCGTGTTTATTAGCTACTCACGTCACTGCAAGGTGTCTAGCTCTTATAAGACTAGGTTGATTAAATAATGGTGTCCGGTCCTGACAAAGCAGGATCATTTGACTCTCTATGATGAGTCACCTTCTTACATTAATACACCTGATTACAATGACTGGATTATATTGGTGGCTTTCTGTGGAGTTCTCTATTGACACATTTCTTAGATTCAGGCTTGTTGGAGCAGGCAAACATCGATAATGTGCATGACAACATGAACGCCGTTTTCCAAGCCCATACACCTAAAAGCCGGACATTACGACTGGATGTTGGTCTTTTAAATGAACTCCATTTGTTGGCTTTGTCGATCCAAGTATGATGAATAATACAGCCGCTGCTGTGGATGAGTCACTTATGCAGACTGCACGTTATACGGTCATGTGTCACTGCAGGATGACCTGGTTTTATTGTACTAAAGGGAGTGAAATGGTGACGTTTTAGAGGACACCTGAGTGAAAAAATGGTAATATCATGTTGTGTTTCCCCATTACTGGAGATTTATTGGATAATGACGCTGACTGAATCCCTCTGAAAACATCTACCATCCGTCTAACTGAATGCACTACCTGCACGAAGCTGGTGCAAAGAACACTAGATCCTTTGCAATAATGTGACAAAAAGGGCAGAGACATGGATGGCAATAGATCAGCGAAAGGGTCTTTCAAGTCATTGCTATAAAATAATCCCTCATGCTCCCAAACCTGGGTCTAGAAGAGATAAAAAAAAAAAAATCAAACTCTAAGTGTGTGGCCTGCTTAAGAAGATACAGTGCATCATCTGATTTCTATGATAAAATGTACCAAACTGAGAGTGTTGTACCAGCGCAAGTAAAGACACAGACCTTTATTCAATATGTAAAGGCTCCCAGAGACAGCATACATGGTAAAGCAGAGACTTGGAAATTCATCAGAGACTTACCCTGGGTGGTAATGATTAATTAGACACGTAACCTGAGGCAAAGCGCAACAACAACATCAGTATTCAGAGACACACGCTCTCATGCTGGCAGATTCCCCCCCCCCACACTAAAAAAAAAAAAAAAAAAAAAGAATGCAGAGAGACTGGCAAACAACAGTACGTACAAGGTGTGACAATATTTTATGAAATCCGCTGTTGGGGAAATTAAAACACCTTCAGTTGCTGCTGAGTATGAAAATGCTGCATTAACGACAGTTTAACAGAAAATGCACCTGACCAGAGATTACTATCGTAATCCCTCAAACAACACTATGGCAGTGCTACTTGTAATTTGGTGGGAAAAAACCCCAAAAACTTGTTTTCATAAGTAATCCTGCTTACAGGCCGAGCATGTTAATTAGACATCTAATTATAATATGTTTAAAGACAAATGTTAACATCACAAGCGCAAGGTCCAGACATGACAGCAATTAAACAGAAATGGGGGGGATTTGCTGAACACAGTAATTTCATGCAACATTCACAAAGCTCCCATCTGCTTTTGTGGCTGTTTTTTTTTTTTTTTTTTTGGTGGCTATAATTGTATTTTGACAAACCTAAAGTGATAGGAGGGATTACTTTCAAAGCCAAAATTCTGACAGTGATAATTCTGGTGGCAGAACACGGAGGGAGCGGCAGAATTAACAGGAATTCACTCAAACTGTGCTTGTGTGTGGGTTTTTTTTTTTGAATTGTGTTTCGACTGAAACGCTTCGATGTCTCTCTCTAGGTTAATTCTGTGTTTCATTTTGATAAAGGGTTTTGAACATTTCTCAGTTGTTGAGTGGCCCCAAAGGGATTCCAGTAGAGTTTTGTTCAAAATGAAGAAGTGCCAAACTTATTTCAACACAAATCCAAGGGGTTGTTTCCAGGTCGGAGCATCTCGAAGCTGAGTTTACATGTTCTCCCTGTGCTTGCTTGGGCTTGTTGGGTCCAACGGCGATGCTAAATTGTCAGGTGGTCCACGTCAGGGGGTTGGTGTATCCTTCCCTTCATCCAGTGTTAGCTGGGGTTCTAAATGGTTGAGTTCTATATCGGAAAGTTAGAGCTTGAAAATGGGTTCATGTTCTGACGTGTTTTTTTTTTTTTTTGTGAGAGTCTAAGGCTGCATTTATACTGTCAAGGAAATCCAATAATAAATAATAAATATAAATCCCAAGCACAGGGGCTTCTGGGATGTTTTTTTTTTTTTCCCCAGTAGTTTTTCTTCTAACTTTTACATAATTAGGTTCTGAGCACCAAGCAGTGCAAGAACCCCATTGGAATGGAAGGGATACGAAGAAAAGGAGGGCACACATAAATGTGGCCAACAACCACACTGCAAAAAAGTCCAAATCTGAGCAAGTTGTTTTGAGTGAAAATGTCTCATTTTACTTGATTTAAAGCTGCATTAAGGAGTTTTTCAACTTTAAAAATACTTATTTTCCACCATAGATGTGTTACACATTTTTAATGATGTGTACAATGTGCCCTGACATATTCATTACAAGTCCCTCTAACAGGCTAAACTGTCACTTGAAAGTTGCAGTGCCGGTCCGGCACCAGCGTTTTTTTTGGGGAGAATTTGAAAGGAATGACGTAATGCGCGCTCCGGCTGGCCTGATTTAGTTAGGTTTCGTTTTGTCCGCCATTACTCCGCCAGATGCTTAGTGAGCAACAACTGAGCAGGAGCTTCCAGAAAGTCAGAACAGACTGGCTTCTAGCACTGCAGCTCCACACAGACTCCACCAGGGAGAAGAAACTTAAATCTTACTTGAGCGCTACTAAAAAGAGCGAGTAAGGAGCTCCCCTCTTCCGTGCACGCGAGCCACAGGGACGAGTTTTTCACTAAGCTGCGTTATGCCCAAGGCCTGCAGGGGGCGCTGTTTCGCATAAAACGTGCAAACTCCTTAATGCACCTTAATGCGTAAGGAGGAGGCGTTCCTCCATAGAGAGCAGGGGAGGAGGGGGTGTGGGTCACGCATGGGCAGCATTTCAAAAAGTACTACCTGTCACTGGATTTCTCTCTCCATCTTGATGAAATAGAATATTTAAGTGAAACAAGTTTAAAAAAAAAACTTGCTCAGATTTGGATCTAAATCCAACAGGAAGTCCCATCAGTAGGTGTCAACTGTGGATCTTCAATTTGAAGTAGTCCAAAGGGGGACCTGAAATTTGGCCAGTGTATACAACAGCCCATTGATATTTTCATGTACCTTGGCCTCAGACATTTAGCTGGAGACCTCATTTTAGCCTTTAATACCGTGCTGCAGCTGCAAACTATGGAGGTGTGAAACAGCATTTTCCCATATTCCACCAGGTCATTCACATATCAACAGTGACTTCACGGTTTGCTGAGGGAGGGGGATCGGGGAACACTTTGATATTTTTGATATGATTCTGACAGTGTTGGAAAGTGGAATCGCAAGAATTAGATATGGTTCACTTGATAATGACAAACGACACAATAAATTTAGTTTTTCGGGCAAGTGTGGCACCGTGTGGCATTCTGAGCTCTCGTCTCCCCCCACCACACAGTACAAACATCCGTAGACAATCCATGACGACTACTGAAACCTGCGGATGAAGACCAAGATGATATGAAAAGCCTTCCTCCAGACAGAAAGGTTTGTTTGACTTTTCTAAAACTGAAGCTGTTTGAATAATGAATTTCCTTGTTAACTTAACAGTAGGTCATTCCTTCGATATCCTGCATTTTCAGTCTCCAGAGACAGGATTTATTGATTTATCTTCAGCAGAAATAACTCAGACCAAATTAAAATCATGATCAGAATATAAGTTACCATGCGTGAAATGCTGAAAGAAACTCTTGTTTAGTAGGAACCTCTACTTTAACTTCACATTGTTTCCAGACTTACTTCTTCTTTGTGACCAGCAGCCATTCTCCCAGCCCTGCTGCTTTCTCCCGAGCAGCCTTTCCTCCTTAAAGCATTTTGTTTTATTTTTAATTCTCCCATTTTTCTTCGTTCATCCCTCATTGTCTCTTGTTCAGCTCCTCTCCCTGTATTCTCCTCTCCGGTGCCTGCCGGCATTACTTGCAGGATCTAACGGGGGTTAGTGGTTGATTAGGCAGCAGCACTGAGAAAAGCCTGGTTAATGGTCTTTATTTTTCTCAATGGGACTTCATCACAAGGCCTAAAACACACACACACACACACACGTTATGTCTCCGTTGTAGACGTCACATCTATGAATACTGATTGGCTTAATTTGACGCAGTGATGTAAACATTTGAATGTCTACCGTAATTCCTGATTTCTGGAGAAATACTGCGTTGACATAGTTAGAAATTGCTTTTTTCTCTGAACAGAGTGTCAAAAATAGTGTCACAAGGTTGAAAATGTTTGCATATTCACATGGTCACACTGCTAGTGCGTACGGAAAGACTCAATGTAACGCATTCGGTTAACTAGGTGGTGTTGGAGTCATACATCACTTCTATGATTTGACCACTAGGGGGACCATGATGGGTGCGAACGCATATCAGGAGCACGCAGGTGTGAAAGCAAGAGACAAAGACACAAAGGACACCAGAGCCTGAACAAAGAAGGAGTGAGTTTGTCAGTAGGATGGCAAAAAAACTGAAAAAATTGGAAAGAGGGGCGAGAAAGTTTTAAGGTTAGGTAAGAAGATAGATTCGTATGTGTGTGTGATGATGGCGGGCTACCGTGGCCGTAGCATGAATCCAGCTCCAGCAGAAGTGCAGTAAGCCTCCAGTGCAATCCTTTACGTATGGTAAAAGGATTTAACTTATAAAGCTCTTTTCAACTGCTAAAGCAGCCCCAAAGCACTTTACATTGTTAATCACATCCACCGAGTCACACACTGATTCACACACCAATAGAGGAGGGTGCCATGCAATTAGCTTAGCGCATCCATCGGGAGTAGCTTGCCCAGAAAATCACAAGAATATTACGAAACATTTACCTATTGAAACCAGAAACATGAGATCGAATGCAATTGTCCTTCGGCCAGCTGCATCAAACTGCATACCTCCAATCCTGACATGAATTTAACTGATCCTTCATGGACATGTTGTTTTAAGGAGCAATTATTCTAATAACATAAGTTATTCCAGCGAATGTGACAAATATTTATTGAAATCTTTTCGTAAATAGGGGGGGAAAAAAAAATGTGCATTTCTTAAATGTGCTTCTGCATTGCTTCGGCCTGTTTTACCTGACTTTAATGTCACGAAAATCAACGAAGAATACCCTGAAGAATGGCATGATAAGTTGCCTGCTATGAAGAGAGTTGTAGACGTTGTAAAAAAGCAAGGCCAAACAAAGTTTTTTTTTTTTTTTTTTTTTTTTCCGCAAAGTTGGACATTCTTTAATCCAAAATGTCAATATTTGCTATTGCATGAAATTTTCCAAGAGGACTCCTCCAAACAATGACCCAGCAGAGAAGCACACACAGGCTTGCATGCATTACCGTTTGTCATTTTTCCTGCTTTTCCTAATCTTACAACTTTATTCTCTCAGTGACTCTGGTCAGCCTTGCTCCTCTGACTTGACCATAACGGTGATCAGCCTCATCAGCAACAATGATGAGACCGTCGACAGGGTTGCTTGCTACCAGGACAATAACCTGAATCTTACCGCCAGCAGAAAACAAGGTGGACTTCAAGGAGAGGGGGAGACAGGGAAGTCCAAATTACAAGTACAGCATGGTCAGGGTGCAGGCCCCAAACCAAATTTCTGGGGCTGAGGAGGACAGATGAGCAAATTCTATGAAATCTGCTGGCTAACCGTAAAGACTCACGTAACACTTAGATTCAGAAGAATACTTGATGTGGATTGAGCAGGGACCTATGCAGGGCGAATCCACCTGTGCCCTCTAGGCTGGAACCACTGTCCCCATCTGCACTGTGTCGGCTGGTCGAGCTAGCCCAAAATCAATCAGTCAATCAAAATCAATCTCCAATGGCGGATTCACCGCATCGGCCACCATGATGTCTGCATGCGGGATCCTCAGACCTTCTAGACGGTCCAAGGCCACCAGAAGCTGCACAAACAAAGCATGAGATCCGTTTAGTGATGCCGTGAAGGATGCGGACTCACTTTTTTCTAATTATTGGAACAAAGAATAAAAATCTGTTTTGCGATCGTGCGGATTTCATTAAATGTCATTGGAGGCCACTTGCCATGTGTTCATGAACTGCACCAACCCATGTGCAGAGCTTTTCAAACACCATACAGGCGCACCCCAGCTGGAACCAATATGAAGTCAACAGGACAACATCATCTGCATAAAGCATATGACATTTAATGGCCTGTACAGACTCTGTGATTTTTGGCCTTCCCAGACAAGAAATGATGATCATGAGAGAATTGTTGTGATATCTTTGGTCTTGGAACTTAATTCGAAGTCCTCCGCTGCCGCTGTGAAACTGGGTCAAGTATAGCTGACGTCATCGTCTGCAACCACAGATAAGCTATGATCAAATTCTGACAGTGTCGGAGATTTGGGGCTATCGAGGGACTTGCTGCTGCTGCGACCCATAACAATGTTTGCTATGTTTAATATACATGTTTAATTCTATGTGTTCTGTTGGAAAATGACAATACATAACAACAAATGCTAATGACATGCAATGCTAACGTGAAATGCGAGCAGATTCTAACAACTTAATTCAAGCTGCCTTTATAAAAATTGGCATCCCATATTTGCCTCACTTTCCAAGCCATGACCACGTCCATATTCTCCTTTGCTTGAAATTTCCTTCCAAACATATTGCAGAGCTCCAAGCCCGTGGGCCTTCGAATGGGAGCCGCTTGAGGGTCGCTGGGGTGGGATGCGTCTGAACGGGTTCTGTCCACTTCTATATACGTTGTCGGCGTCTTCATCGTGTCGTCTGCTCAGAGCAAACTTCACGCCATGACCAAAGATTTTTAGATCCATGTCGTACAGTGCGGCAAGTTGTTAACTTAGGATTGTAACTTAAGATTTTTAAAATTGCAGCGTCTTCAGGCTTCAGACGAGAGAGCTGCATTCCTTCCCACATGGAGGAACACTGATCACACAGACCCGTGGGAAACAGCAAGGGCACATGCAGAGGGTCATCACCAAAACCCAGCAGTCCGAGCCTATGCAGCCGCAGACCCTTCAAGACTAAAATGTATGTATTTCTGTGCATTAAGTCTACTCATGTTTATCTAGATTCACAATGCATACAGATAAATAATCACACAAACTTTGCATGTGTAATGGCAATACATCTAAATCCTAATCCTCGCGCTGAACCTGCATGTCAATTCATGTTACGCTCAGTCTCTGTGGCAGTTGCTTGATTATAACCCAACGCACTGTATGAGAGAGAGACAATGTGATCAAGTGGGGGACAGGGAGAGAGAGAGAGAGAGAAGCGTGTCAAAACAAAACTGATGAATCTGACAGCCAGAAAGCTAAAGATGGAAGGACTGGGACTGAGACGAGGGGGTGGCTGAGATGAAAAATGCTGGTGACAGTGCCTGAATCAATACTGTGTTGAGATATTCATTTGGCCTCTGCCGGGGGTTCCCGCATTCGGCACTGCTGCTGCCTATCTTGTTTTCTGTTTGTCCAACTCTAATCCTCTCCCCCTCTGTGTTTCCTCTGTGTGGACGGTTCCACCACTGGGTGTCACTGAGAGAGCAACGCTGGCGGCAGAGAGCTCGCTCTGCCATCAGGAGCATCTGTGTGGTCAATGTGAGGCAGCCACAGATCAGAGCTGCTGCCCCATTCTCTTCTTAATTAAGGCAAATGGAACTAACGAAACCTATTTCATTAGCAAGACCGGTGTCCACTTCAGTCTGCATTTGGAGTCAAGTGGCTGGGAAATAACACAACCTCATCATAAGAAACAATTTACGCGTTGTACAGTTCCGCTCTGTAATACTCACCGCATATCTACAGATCCATGTAGCATTAGAAGAGAATCCGAGGGATCCGTTTTTCTTGTTGTACCATCAAAACATGTAAAAACTTATGTTAAGAATTCCTCCAAATGACACTGGTGGTTGATGGACTGACAGGATGTTTTGTCAGCAAAGTTAGAGAAGTCCTGAAGAAGTCCTTGAATCTGAATCTTAAATTTACAAATTCTGCAGCACATCACTTGACCGGATGAGCACAGCAGGTGTTTTTTATTTATTTATTTATTTTTGAATTAAATTCCAATCTTATGGGCGATTTTAAGAAAAGTCTTTAGTATAGAGTATAGTGTAGTATATGTTTGAAATTCAGTCACTTTAAGACTTTGTAAAATGTGAAATACCCTCAATGGCGACTTGTACTTCATTACAATGAAACAAATGGAAATTCAGAAATTAGTATTCAGCAAAGGTCGCCGTGCCCATCTTTTACCCAGTTTACATCAGTCTGAGATTAAGTTCCTGTCTACACAATGCAGTTTCCAAACGGATATGCAAAATATATGTTTGATTGTGGGTGTGTGTGTCAATTAATCAAAGGCAAACCGATTGCAAAATGGCAAGATTTCGCAATATATTAAGCACAATATGATTAACAGCAGGGAAAGAAGAAAGGCGTGCAAGACCAACACAATGTGGCCCAGCGCTTGTATTTAGTAGAGACTTAATGAGAGGAAGGCCTTGGCTCGTTCTCGCTCAGCATGAGGAGTGTAATCAACTGTTTTCAACCCGTGCTGTCAATGCAGATATCACACAAAAGAGGTTACGACGGAAGCGTCTCCATATTTAGCAGATGTTCAAATGAAAGGACCTTGGGCAACGGCAATTCTATTAATCCTTTATCTTTACTCCAACATTGAAGTGATTACAATGGACATTTTCCTGTCTGGATGGTGTAAAAATGGAAGTGATAATAAAAACACACGCAGAACTGCTTCCGTCTGTGGTAAAAAAAAAAATAAAACACTTGATGCTCTTGCTTAGAGCTAACGGAAGAAGAAGAATAAAAGAGCACCATTGATAGCTGCTGAGAGTTAACTGCTTATTTTTGCCTCGTTCCAGCTGCAGTATCATTCCTGGGTCAATGAGAGCCATCAAAAAACCCAGTTTATAAAGTCTTGTCATCATCGAATCTGTGTTTGCTAACAAAGTTGCTGCATTGCTAAGTTTCAAAACTGAGGTTGCATTTCACCGATGGATGTGGAAACTTGCATTGATCTTCCATGAACCAAAATATTAAAAGTCGACCCTTGGTGGTGACCTCTCGTGGCAGCGGTTCCAAACTTTTTTTTTCCCTTCGGGCCATTCAGACTGCCCACTAGTTGATATGAAGTAAACTTTCCTAGACTTTCTAAATTCCGCTCCATATGACTCAGAGGTAGGAAAAATACATCGAGAACGATTCTTCAAACCCTTCGAATGTTTGGTTTATTCTGCTTTATGTCATTATGGACACAAATATTAGCATTTCTAAAACCCGAAACACTAATGGAATAATTATATGTACCTTGTTGGGTTGACATGATGTGTTTTCACACTGAGTAGTATTTTTTTTTTTACCATTTAAAGGTGTTGGGAGAGTTTGGGATGATTTGAAGTTTGTTGGTAAGTTTTGAGGGTAAACCATGAAGGGGGCTGTCGCAGTCATCTCGTCTGGAAGTGATGAATGCATGAATGACAGTGTCAGCTGCAGGAAAGGAGAGAGAGAGACGGTCGGAGCCGGGTGGAGGAGGAAGGCCGCTTTTCTGACCTGTTTTGATGTGAAGCTCAAAGGTGAGGTTGGTGTTGGAAGATGGCTCTGGGATTTGCGGGTGTGAGAGGAGGGAGTCAGACAGAAGTCGCTGTGCATCTTCAGCCCCACCTGTTGCCTGCAGCTGGTCCTGCACCCCACCTCATGTTGACAAAGGCTTCCCTCCTCCGTATCTCCATCACTGGGTCGCCTGCTGTTCTGAGGTGTGTCTAATATGTGCCGATGTTGCCGTCCTCTCTCTGCGTCTCCCTGCATTATGCAGTTGCCTGCTTTACGGGACTCTGTTGCTTTTGGACTTTGGTGTCTGACTTGATTTTTCTGCCTTTAATCCAGTGTTAATTTTGTCAACGAAAACTTAAACGAAAACTATTCGTTGAGGACCGTTTATTCCGTGACTAATTTGTGACGAGAACGTAAATTTAACAAGCAATGGCAACAAAAACTAAAACAAAATCTCTGGACATCATGAACCGGCGAGTAAAAACGTGACGAAAGAGCTGACGCTGGCCGCCGGACAAAGCTGGGTTACAACAACCATCCTCACGCCGGGCTCACCGGCTCCGGTCCATCTCCGATACGGAGACACAGCACTGTCACTCAGTGTCGTGTTTGTTGTTGTGCTGCTCTTCTTCTTCTTCTTCTTCTGTGATGTTTTATGCCAGCTTGCAATCCCGTTAGTTTCATTACAACCATCTGCTGGTCATTATGATTGGACCTTTTTTTTTTCTTGCAGGTTGTCATTTATTGTAAGAATTTACAGAAAGAATCTCAAGTTTATGTATTTAAAATTTTTCTAACAAGCCTTAGATATTCATATTTATGATACAAGAGTTATATGATACACTCTAAATTTTAATATCTAAACATATGCTTACAATGGAGTTTTTACAACCGTGACAAATATCCTTTTGCACTTCTGCTGCTGTGCTTTTATGTTGTGTTGTTTTTATATGCATATGTATGTTGATGTCGCACTTTGCACTTTGCCCAAGACAAATTTTCCACTGGGACAATAAAGCTATCTGTCTATCTGTCTATCTAATATATACTACAGTACAGCAAAACTGTCAAATTTCATCAAAACTAAAATTAAGACTAAAACTAAAACCCGTTTCCACAGACTAAATTTTAACTCAAACGAAACAAAACAAAACAAAAAAAAAAGAACTAAAATGTGACTTTAACGAAATCAAGTCTTTGGTGAGCAACTAAGGCTAAAATCAAATGAAAAATTCATGTCAAAAATTAACACTGCTTTGATCAGCGTGGAGCAGTTCAAGGACGCAGGTTGAAAATATACCGGCTCCTGAAACTGTGCAGCAACAACAACGAGCTGCCAAAGACCCCGTGAAATGCACGCTTGGCCAATCACATTTGCATTGTAGCCTATGGATATGCACAGGGCTGCGTGACACGATGACCTTGGTTCAGTTATGGACCTAGAGATGTGTGTTCACGCATGCATGGGAACACATAACGCGTAACACGTTTACAGTGAAAAAAAATGCCTGTCCATATATAAATATATTTGTACACAGACATCGGTGGAGGTGATCGAGAGACCGCCGGGTCTGCAGTCCCTCCTAGGCAGGAATTAGCCACGGGGTTATGAGTTTGAACTTCAAATGGCCTCATATACTCAGTCTCTTCCATTTAGAAACATTTGATAAGGAAGTATGATTATGTAACGTTCAAATAGAATGCTAAAGAGTTGGAAATTTGAGCCGCATGCATTCAGAGTGTGTTTTCCTGCAGTTGACTTGTTTCATTTGCACTTTGAATGAAAAGCCTGATGGAGAAATTCTGGACGAAAGCATGGACGTGAAGCAGTTTTCTTATTTACCACAACTCATAAAAGAGTCAATAAAATGTGGAAGAAGCCCGCAGCTGAACCTCTTCAATTCTTTACTTCAATTCTTTACTTTTAATCTTTATTAAGTCTATGAATTTTGCTGAAATGCAACATGGGATGAACGGTTTGCTTCAAAGAGTCACTGAATCATTGGGAATGAACCATGTTTCTGATCGGAACTTTATTTTTATTTTTCTGGTGGGTGGGAGTTGCTGTATTCAGTGGTAACGTGACCCAGCACTCAGAACACACAGAAAGCGCTTTTTTTTTGCTCGGCACAATGCCACACAAACTAGGTGGCCGCTGATTGGAAGAAAACATCAGAAATGAGTAAGACCTCAGGGGAGGCAAATAACATATCTGAAGGCTGAAAATATATGCTTCAAAGAAACACGGATAGCACAAAAGTCTATAAAAAGGATAAAAAGACACAAGAAAACTGACATTACTGTGCAGTCTAAGCGGTAACAGTGGAAGAAGACTGCAGAAAGGAAAAAAAAAAAAATACGCTGCAAAAACGGGTAACCCAAATCAAGAAAAAAAAAAAAAATCAGCAAAAATGGCTGAAATTATAACAATTAAAAACTTTAAACCACTAAAAATAGCAACAAAAAGCAAGGTGGTGATTCATTCTTTGATATTAAGCTTGTTTCATGACTCTGGATCAATTGTATAGGGAAGAAACTGGATTAAAAGGCTGCAGACCACTGTACTAAGCTTTCAGTCACACATAGACAACTTAATGTAAACTCCAGTATAAAGGCAATTAAAGCATACCCATAAAGAGGTCACACCAAATTAAATCACCAGTTTAATTACATAAACAATTTAATGTGTTTCAAGGAAGACTGCGGAATAGAAGCATAACACGAAACACAAATTTGTCTATGAAAGCAGCTCTTTTAATTTCTCGTTCATAAAATCCTACAGCATAAATAAAACAAGTGAGGATCATCTCCAGAGGACACACAAAGACAGCCGTCTTTCATTCCCGTCCTCACCCCCACAGATTCCAGCGGCTCTGGGAGTTTGGCTCGGGCCACGTTCTGGCACTGCCTACTCCTGAGGAGGTAATTGAGACGAGTGCTAAACCCTCTAATCCAGTTGATTGGGCTGAACATCTGTTGAAGGCGTGCGTAGCAGTGCTGCTGAGGCAGAACGATCCCGAGACTGGAGGAACGGCTCGTTCCTTCCTCTTTTGGAACTGTGTGGACGAGCCACAGAGAGGTGATGTACACATGGCAAGGGTGATTAATAGCTCAGGGATGCAAGGGAGAGGAAACCTTTAAATCACTATACCTACTCTTTTTTCTTTTATTTGCAGCATAGAATTTAATGCCACATAAATTTTCATTGTACGGCATCCGCTGAATAAATATTGGCATTGAAAGTTACAGAAGGATTCTAAACACACAAATTACAGACCTTGCCATGATGTTCTTCTGTGTGGCTTCGAGTTTGCCTAAGTGTTTTTTTTTTTCTTCTCCTGGTTAAGTGGAGTAAATGCTACTGTGATGGAGACAGAGTGGTACTGAGAGGGTATCACGATGGAGACAGAGGAAGAGGAAGAAGGAGGGAAAAACCTAATGAACTGTGGAGGTATAAAAGTGGACTGGAAAAATCTTGATGGATGGATTGCTGGAGCAGACTGTACATTGATTTATCTATGGTACACGGTGCACTGGGTGATACAGGGCAGTGGACATGGGGGCTATATATCGGGGAACCCTTCTTTGTTGGGTCAGGTATTCCACCCACAAGGAGAAAACCGTTTTTGAACAATGAAGTAGGAACACGTATGGATGAAAGATGAGCCTGAAAGTTTTGAATGATCATGAAGCAGTAAGGTGTCTCCTGGTGTGGCATCTCAGGGGCGTAAAGCATTGGCCTGGTCTATAAATCGACCCAGAAAAGTAACTGAAATTTGACCCGGCATTAAGGTGCAATCTGTGTCCAGATGTGCAATTTTGTTAAAAATACTTCACGCCAGTTGAATCTTAATGAATGCTTTGACATTTCAGACTATGGGCCCATTTACAAGTGGCAAAAATGTGGATGTTTCAATGTGTCTGGGGCATAAAATGGAGGTACAAGTAGAGAGTTGGACAAAGTCCTTCACTTTTGCATGTAAACATGGGACACAAAATTTAACATCACAGAATGTGACGGAAGTATCATCAGCATAATGTACACGACGTGTTTAAACTGTTAAAACAATGCTTGCTTGTTGCATTTGTGCAAATGCCTTTGACATGTTTACTTTTAAAAATACAATGGTCAGTCAGAAACCCCCACCGTTCTTACAACTAAGAAAAAAACAACTAACTCTGCGTTGAAATATCCAAAGGAGGACATTACTGTCACAGTTGGAGATTGATGACAGTGTGCCTCATCCATGGGGAGCGAGAAGATGAGATTGGGTACCAAGCCCTAAAAGAAGAACCGCTCAAGGGGAGGGCAGCTGACCTGAAACAGAAGATCATGAAGTCCTCGGGGAACAGAGCTACCTCCTGCTTGTTAAGGCTAAAAAACAAGTACCAGAAAGATCTCTACTGGACAATGTAAACAAAGCACGACTAACACTGAATCCCATTTCACCCCTTAGCCCTCCCCCTTGGCCCTACCCCTTGTTTTGCGCGTTCACGTGGAGGGGTAGGGGTGTCCCAATTGTCATTATGACGTAGGGGTAGGGCCAAGAAGGAGGGCTATTCACCCCTCCAAAAGGAGATTCTCCCGAGGCACACTTCAAACGGGGGGGGGGGGGGGGGGGTTAGTTCACTTACGTTTTGGCGGGAGCGATCGTTTCCACACCCGTGCATTCCAAGCACAACAGATAGACGATTGTTTTTAGTAAACTGGTTTCTTCAACACCGCCTGCCTGAAATGCGCGGGTGGGAAACGAGCGCCCCCGCCAATGCGGAAGTGAACTAACCCCGCCTGCCAGTCACGGTGTAGGCAGACAAAACAAGCGCCCCTCACCACCGGCCGCCACTGGATGACAGAGTTCCCAGAAAGCCTTCCAAGATCGACAAGATGGCGGCGTCCGCAACAAAAGAAGTTCAAGCAGCTGATCTACAGTACAGTTATCCTAGAGATGCTTGGCTACAAGATGAACAGCATGAGTAGCCAGAAGTCAGAGCCTCCATGGAAAAGAGGGCTAGAGACACAAATCAAGGCAACATGGAAAGAAGTTAGCCTCCTGACAGAAGTAAACATATGTGTGAAGCTTAAGAAGGAGCTGCCCAAGAAATACAGCAAGCTGTCCACAGCCGAGGCTCTGGAGACTGCTGAGCAAAGACTGACAGCCCGAGCTGCCCCTAAAGAGATATACAAGAGAATCAGAAGCCAGGAGAAGGAACACAACATTCTCCAACAACCCAGCAAAGGTCTACTCTCAATGGCAGTAAGACCACAGCAGACTCACCCAGGGCGGAGACTGAGCAGTACTGGAAGAGTATCTGGGAGAAAGAGGTGCCCCACAACGCTAGAGCACAGTGGTTAGCAGACCTGCAAGCAGAACACTGAGCCTCCCTGAACAAGAACCAGACAACCAGCAGACATCCAGAAAAGAAGACCTGGACAGCTCCAGGTCCTGACAAGATTCACACTTACTGGCTGAAGAAGGTAACTGCACTCCATGAACACCTGGCAGCCCAAATGACCCAGCTGCTGAGAGAAGGGAACCATCCACAGCGGTTTACCCAATGTTGAACAGTCCTCATCATGAAGGACCCCTAGAAGGGAACAATACCGTCCAACTACTGACCTAGAACCAGTATAAGCACTACATGGAAGCTCCTATCTGTCAGCATAGCGGCTAAGATGAACAGGAACATGGAGCAATACATGAGCAGAGCTCAGAAAGGAACTGGCAACAACGGCAGAGGAGCCAAGCACCAGTTACTGGTCGACAGGGCAACTGAGCAAGACTGTAAGAGCACAAACACCAACCTGAGCACTGCCTGGATTGATTACCAGAAAACCTCTGACTCAATGCTGCACACATGGATACTGGAATGCCTGGGACTGTAAAAAAAACCAACAGGGAACTGAGAACCTTCCTGGGAAACTCAATGAGGCTACGAGGACAGCTCTGGAAGCTAACTGGAAGCCAGAGGCAGAGGTGAGCATCTAATGTGGCAGATATCCAGGAGACGCTCTGTCCCCCCTTCTGTTCTGCAGAGACCTGAACCCCCTCGGCCAGATCATCACCAAGAGTGGATCCGGGAACCACAGTGTTCCACAGTAGAACAATCATCAGCCACCTCCTCTACATGGATGGCATCAAGCTGTAGCCAAGAGTAAGCAGGACATGGACTCCCTGATTCACCTCAACAGGACATACAGTTGGGACATGGGGACGTCTCTGGGACTAGATCAGTGTGGACGGATGGTATCAAGGGGAGGGAAGATGGTCACTACTGAAGGGGTTGAACTACCTGAAGGCAACATCAGAGATGTGGAAGACGGCTACAAATACCTGGGATACCACAGGATGAAGCAGCCTGGAGGTCAGGAGGTCAGCCACAGCCAGATCCCTCCAGAGGGTGAGACAGGTCCTGAACAGTCAGCTAGATGGCAGGAATCAAATCCAGGACATTAACATATCTCTCCTACCAGTAATCAGATTACCCAGCTGGTATAATATCCTGGACACTGGAAGAGATGCAAGCTACCGACATCAAGACAAGGAACCTCCTCACAAAGCAGGAGGATTCTACCCAAAGTCCAGCGTCCTGAGGCTGGACAGTGTAAATGGACACTAAGACAAGGTCCCTGTCACTGACAGGACAGCACGCACACACACACACTACAGGCAACATGTTGAACATGTCTCTACTTCCTGGTTGTCTACATCCCTCAGAAAACCTCCCTGAAACAGCTCTGTAGGTCTGAGGGTGCACACTCCGTCTCAGACGCATCCAACGGAAGTTTTCCCTTCAAAATTCCGTTGCATAAACAGGGGTTCAAAGAAAAGTGTTTCAGATGCAACTTTCAGCCCAAGTTATTTTCAAACAAGGACGGTATTACAAAAATACAAACTAAAAGCACATTTAGTGACATTTCTTGAGAGCGTCTTGAACCAGAATATATTCTAATTTATGTAAAAATGTGCAAATGACATGCTAATTTCTAAAAAACAAAGACATTACAATAATCAACGTTTTTTCTGAAGTGCTGTGCTTCACCTAGTCTCACCTTTCCTAACTCTCACTCTTTACAGTCGGCCGATTCAAACAATTGCTCGAAACAATCTCCTCAAAGACCCTTCTCATGTCCCACCTCTTAGCTTTGAGTGATCACCCAGAGTCCATTCAGGGGACCCTGTAATGAAAGATATTTTTCATAAATAAACTGCTGTGTCATGAAAACCTTCGTCACAGTTTTCTGGACAGTCAGTGTTTATAGAAGTGGGGAAAAAAAAAATAAAAATGTTGGACATACAGATAAAAGACCGATCATCTTCTAGAGCAGTAAAGTTAACCGGAGCAAAAGACTTGCCCACCAATAAATCAGCTCAGCTGAGTCAGCGACTACTTTGTTGTACTTTATCGTCTGTTTGTAGGGATTTTAGTGGACCGCCTCATAAACAGGGGAGGAGGGAATTTAAAACATGAATATTTAGATGGTCCCGCGGGAGGAGGAGCTGATCTGCACTTATGGTGTTTAAGTGAGAAATGAAAATGTATGCACACTAAAGGTCTCTGACTGTTGTTCGGTTTGGGAGCTTAAATTACCTCACCAAGGAAAAAAAAAACACAAAACTGTGAGATGACAGCTTTACACTATGTTACGGAATTATGCCGTCTAATTTACAAGTAAATATTGATATAAATATAAACAATTAGTGCTATTCCCAATCATCAGATTACTGCACAGAGCACTCATACTTGAAAAAGATCCCCAGTATGATGCTATTTTTCTATCATAAAGTTTTCCAATAAAGAAAAAGAGGAAAATGCATGTTTAATACCTGTCTTACTCAACCAAGTGCATTGTGTATGACCCTGGAAGCTATTTGTTTACACATTTTTCTTCATACTAACACACTCACAACACCAAGTGTATAAATCAAACAGAATTTTTCATGTCCTTGTTTCTGTTAACTACTGGCAAATGAAGTTTAAAAAAAAATAAAGTGCCGGGGATTAAAGAGACCGAGTCCTCTGCAGTGATAGTGCAGTAATTCCCTCTGATGTTTTAAATTTAATTTGGTAATGATTTATTGATGCTAACATACCACCGTCTCACTCCACTGCCTTCTTCCTGTTCTTCATCCTCACTCTGTGTCCTCCTTCCAGTCTGCGCACTTTATTCAGGCAGCCTCTCACTTTCACTTATTCCCATCTTCAAAGATTACTTCAAGGAAGACATGTCTGCGATTTGACCACAAGCAGACATGTCGGCGTGAGTGTGTGACTGTTCCTGAGCATCATCACCGTTTCCCAGCACCAAGGGGCGTTTTGGGGCTGAGGGCTGTGCTGTGGCAGAGTGGGATGCAGATGGAATACACCTCTATCATTTCTTATCAGCCTCAGACTTGCGGGACTGTTGGACAACCGACAGGTATCTACTGCCGCTTAGCAAGACTCCATTTACTGTGGTTTACAAGTCAGACGCGCAGGATGAGGAACACTATCAGAAATGGACCAAATGCCATAGTAAATTTGAGTCATACAGCGGTATTTCTGCTCTGAGAATCAGTCATAAATCAAGGTCTGGCGTTCTGAAAAGCTGGTGTGATGAAAGTAAGGCTGAGTTCAAAACATCAGGCTGAATCTGCATGAACTGACACGTTTCCTAATGCTTCTCATACGTGCTCTGTTGACACTTGTTCAGCAAGTGCTGGGGAGTCATTTAATCACAGTGGCCCTCTTTTATGAAATGGTCGTACGGCAGTATATGGGGGTACACCTGTCGTACGTCCATATGAAAGACGGGTTAGTTATTTATCAATTTGGTCGTGATCGTTCGGAAAGATGAAATCTCACGACAGGTCTGACATCGTGTACGCAAGTTTCAGTCAGTGCGGACTTGTGGTGCAGTGCAGAAAAACCTGGCGGAGCATGAAAATAATTATAAATCAAACTTCAAACATGTCATAAAGCACAAGCAGCACACATTCAGGACAGATTAAAAATAAATAAATAAAAAACAAAATGATGCCCTTACGGAATATCTAATAAAATTCTTCCTTATGGGATTAATAAAGGATTTTTAACTTTCAATAAGTCCGGTGGTTCATCCTGCCACGGAGAGGAGCACCATAACGGTGCGCTAAGACGCACACGCTGCGGAGCAGCTTCAGACGCTCAGATCCAGCGGGGAAAACGCTGCTGTTCCTGTTCATCCCCGAAAAGGTGTGTGACTTTATTTAGGCAGTTTTACACAATATTGCACTGGCCGATAGAATTGCTTTTCATGCGCTTGCACCACTAGAGGATGCGGGGACCAACAGAGCCTCCACCGGATCTGGACGGAGGAGACAGGACCTGAATAACTGCTACTGAAATGTAAATAAACTCTGAAGTTTAGCAAATAATTTTTTAAATCAGTGATGTGATACCAGCAACCTAGAAAATAACATGAACTAAAGGGAGGTTAAATACAGACAGAGGACGTTTAGTTAAATATTTTATTAAAGCTTCTATAAATTGTCTTTCATTTAAGCAGATCCGGCAGCGGGTGGCACGCATCCCCCTCGGTGGCCTGAGTCCAGGGTCCCGTTCGATCCTGTGTCCCGTTCGGTCCGGGGTTGTGTGTGTCTTGGTGGGACCGTCACTGCTGTTTGGAGGAGACCGGGCCGTGATGCCGCGCTGTCTGACTCTGAGACATAATTAAACAAAAGGATAAAACTCTGAGTTGTACAACATGAATCAGCCTCATTATTTGTAATATCAGGGTTAAATTAATGGATCTATAATCTGTTCAGACCTCAGCCGGTGTCCGTTCATCCAGGTGACGCTGCTCACCGCTGTCGTGAACAGCGTCCTCCAGACAGCGTTTTTCTATTCTCCTTAAATTTCAGTTTTTATTCTTCTAAAGAGATCCTCCTGATTTACCTCCACCTCAGACCTGAGAGGATCCATTTCCAGCTCCCAAAACTTTCTTTTTTCGCCAAAATCGCTCCTTTTCCATGTTTGACCTCAGTGGGCGCGGCTTCGGAACTGAATATTTCAGGGCCTAACATTGTTAATGACGATCAAATTCAGCCGCCGCATTTATCAACACCCGATCACTCAAACGCTGAGATCGGCGAGGTACGGAAGTTTCTGTAATGCCGCGGGAGCCCCGTCATGCGATGAGCTCACCGCTCAGACATACGCCCGTTTGAAAGATCGTTTGATAAATGAGGGCCAGTGTGGGCTGCAAAATGTCTTCACACAGAATTATTCTCAAACGTGGCTCACAAACTGAATTGAAGTGATCTGGCAATGAAACCTGTGGAGTGCACAGACCAGAACCGTTGTCCGGGCGCTGCAGAATTTAGCACTGGCGGGGGACCTGAAAAGGTCTGGCGGAAACCCCACATTTCAGGGTTATATCTTTCAATTCATAAAAAAAAGAGAAGTTTAATACTGAGGACACAATGAGAGAAGTAAAGTTTTTTTTTAATGAATTGAAAGATGTTACCCTGAAATACATGTTTTGAAATGTTGACAAAGTTGAAAAAGTTTATGAATTTTGAAAAACAAAAATTTTGAAAAAGTTTGACAATGCCATGAAGCAATAGTGAAATTACTCAACAACTTCTCCTTGTGTCGTCTCCACTTTACTTTACTTTACAAACTTTCACAGTTATCGTTCATTGGCGTCAAACAGCAGGTAAGTGGCAGCAGTAAAGGTTCGAGGATGGTGCGGTGCGTGCTCGTGCTGACATATTTTGGGGGATTTAGTTTGAGAGGGCACAACATTTATTTGAGGGGGCCAGGCCCCCTCTTGCCCCTGCATAGACCCGGCCTTGTTTTAACCATGCATACACCGTTGTGCTGGGAAATCTGCATGGAATTCAATCCAATACATTTTTTCATGAGATAAATCCACCCGCAGTCCGCCACAGTGAGATGTAAACCAGATCAGACCGAATTGTAGGAAAACAGAACGCCGTCTCTGTGTAATGTACGACATCCCAGCGCGACGTGCCAACTCTGCACCACTGTACGACATCTATCCGCGATTTTTATGCACGCTATACATGTGTACAGTCCACCAACACGAGAGAACTCTCCGCCTGCATCTGCTCGCGATGAGAGCACCTCATTGGATGTGAAAAGCATCATTTACAGCCACAGCACACGGTTATGGTTTGAGCAAATTATTGGTGAAGTCTGTGGCGCTGACCATGGTGCTGAAATAGCCAATCATCGTTTGTAGTGCTAGATTATCAGCAGGTAGCCATTTAATGATAAATCCATGGCACTGTCCATGGTGCTGAAATAGCCCAAACTGTGCTGCACAGAACAGTTTTGCAGAAAAAGAAGACCTGATCAAAAACATAAAGTCTAAAAAAAAAAGAAGACATGATATTAAAAAAGAGGCCTGATTAACTGTGGTGCACATTTATAACAAGGAGATAATTTTCAGGGTGAAAAGTGTGCCTCTCTGAACATAATAAAGAGTTGTATTACGGGATGTCAAACAATCAAGTGTTTACTGAAACCACAGTTCAAATCTCCTGCAAGATAATTATAGCCGTTACGGATGTACAGGGAGAGGAAATTATCTCCAGGGCCAAAAAGGTATGCATTGCTGATATTATTAGTTTGCTGATAGTGGTAATTCTTTAGAGCTGATTCCAACACACGGCAACGTCTTCGGCAGAGAAAGTCAAAAGGGCTTTTCTGAAAGTAGGCAGGGACGAGAAGTTGCAGGCGTTATGTATACATTTCTTTTGGAGGACTGTAATCGTCTGCAGAGAGAGGTGCAGATATGGCCCTGGGTAAAAACAGAGTACATTGCCAAAGTGGAGATGAAGATCCCTCCGACTATCAATTTCTCCTTCTCTCCACTTGAGCCTGAGCGTAGCCCTGAACCGAGGAGCTGTGGAAGACGAGGGCATGTCAGATATTCTTCTCACACCTCAGTGGCCTGTCTGAGTTCTTTCCCAGGTCCCCAAAGCCGAGGCAATTGCCTGATGACACATGTCAGAGAGGACTCCCACGCACAGCTCCCAACAGCAGGGAATTTTACTTTCAGATTTCTGCATGCAGACATGAAGACACACGCAGTGCAGAACGTCGAGCTGAC
This sequence comes from Salarias fasciatus, assembly GCF_902148845.1. Lineage (NCBI taxonomy): Eukaryota > Metazoa > Chordata > Actinopteri > Blenniiformes > Blenniidae > Salarias > Salarias fasciatus. The sequence goes on from NC_043766.1 coordinate 743,526, forward strand.
TCCCTTACATTTAGAAAAGAAAAAAAAAATGTTGCTTATGATTTTACACAATATCTACACTCACAAATACAAACGAACTGATCCCGGATGAATTTAGTAACAGATTATATCACTCCTCTTATATCTACAAGCTTCTTGAGACTATGAGCTGTAGTTTCCAGCTGTCTTCCACTGTGATCTGTTCAGACTTATCGCTGACCACATTTCCTATTCAAACTCTTATTTTTTTTTTTTTTTTCTGTCTTGACTACTTAAAGCCCTTCTGTTTGGACACTGGCTGACACAAAACATTTTGAGACATTCCTGATTTGGGAATTTTCTAACACACACAAAAGTACCAAAAAAACGGTACCGTTGAGTACCGGTACCGGATCGGTTCAAATGTGAGCAATACCCATCCCTATTCCTGATTCAGCAAAGCAGCCCCACAGTCTGATGGTGCCACCACCATGTTTTCATATGCTGCTTAATTCATATTCTCAGATAGTGGATAAAGTTGGTTGATCCCCAGAAGACTCTATGAATTTTCAAGGAGGTTGTGGCATTTTGAGATTCAGCGTGGCTGAAAAAGTTCAATATTTACCTGGCTTCGCTGTAGTGTCAGCAGGGATGTATGAATTATAAACTGCCTCTCGGTTTCTGAGCCCAAAAAAGTGTGATATGTTTAGTCTAGCCATCCCATAAACAAGCTGTAATATACATAAATTAAAATCTAAATTGACATACCCATGACGCTTCAGCTAACTTTGAATCGGTACGCAAACTTTCTGCAACAAAATACAAGGAACAATCACAGGACAGTGTGTGTGTGTGTGTGTGTGTGTGTGTGTGTGTGTCCACATGGAGAAGGAAACTTTTCTGGAGTGAGCGGAGAAACAGATGTTAAATGAGGAAACAAATGTTCAATGAAGCAAACACTGCTGTCGCCAACGCTGAAGCGTGGCTGCACATCTGGTGGTTCCCGAGCACATTACAGACCCCCTCCAAACTGTGTTTACTCATCACATAAGGCTGAATGAACACAATTACAAACACAGTAGATCACATATAGTGGCCTGTTTGGACGACTGTTTGGTGTCGGAGATGAGGCGGGAGTTGCTCAGAACGGTGCTGCTGTTGCCGGCGCCATATGCATCTGCTTTGATAAAAAGGCCACATCGGTTCAGCATACGCTCCAGTATCGTTTGGAATCTTTGCTCCGCTCGGCTTTTTGTCCCGATAACGTTCAAAGATTGAAAACAAGAGAGGCTGCCATTTTGGTTAGTATACCCCAAGGACAGTATTTGCAATCCTTATATTTGGGGGGGGGGGGGGGGGGGGGGGGGGGGCGAAGGATCTGTGCTCACACATCAGAGGAATATCTGTCTTATTAGGAAAAACAGAAGAACGCATCATCTCACAATAAAAAACAAGACGGAATGGCTTTATGTGATTTGTGTGTGTTTTACCTGACTGAGTTCATCCTTACAGGCGAGTTGATGCTGCTTTAACTGCCAGACCTTTTTTATTAAAGGATAAATTATCTCAGCATGGCCTCCGCCATTTCGAAGATATTTCAGGTTCAAGGTTAAACACACACATAGTTAGTTTCAGTTGAAGCAGACGTCTTAAATGTGAGATCTTACTTAGGAGAGAATGTAAAGATAAGGAAATGAAGGGTCTTCTGTTGAGTTCCTGCTTCGGTGTGGCTGTAAGGAGGGACCATTTGCGAGACCACCTGCTGATGGAGTCGGCCAGCAAGAGGAGATCAAGCTCAGAGGACAATAAAATTGACTTTAAAATCATAAAATCCATCTGTTGTTGTAGGTTCATGGCTGAATGAATGTAATCTTGAACGGGGATCGCCTGTTGTCCCTCTCCCAACATTGAGAATGATCAGTAAGGAAATTTAGGGGAAAAATTTCAATCTGAAAATAGCAAAACAAATGGGATACAGGGAGGCTGCACTGCTCCTGTTATGTCTTCTGCTTTTAGAAGGGAAAGAAGATTCCCAAATGCCATCGGCACATCGCATCACCATTTTGCTCGTCAGAGGTCCGCAGCTTGACGGATCCTTGTTTACATAGTGACGGTTACTATGATGTGTGATTGGACCATGACCGTTAGGGGGGCGGGGTTTGCAAAAAGTCAATGAGTTGTACCATTTGTTTGCTGTCTATCAGCTTGTGCTATTTCAGCACCATGGTCAGCGCCATGGATTTTAGCAATAGTTTGCTTGAAACTGGGTCAGATACCCAGATATTTAAACCCCTGATCGACTAAACAAAAACGACAAATGTGACTGTCGGAGATGACACGCTGCAGCGTTAAAGGGGAAACAGTCACTTTTTTTCAAAGTTTAAATAATAACCTGTTAAAGGACTAAACATCCCCAAAATACTTTTCACAGCAGTGGTGGAAACAGTAGTATCTGTAACATAGACTACATCGTCATCAGCATATAATGATAATTTGTATTCCATATCATTCATGACAACACCCTTTAATAACAGGGAAGATTTCAGAGCAGACTTTAACGTAACAAGCGCTGTGCTTCTTTTGTTGCAAGAAGATCAAATTCTGTACATACATCTCAATTATTTCAAAGCGCATCTTTGGTCGAGGCTCCTGAGCTACTGAGAGCTCAGTGGAAGTTTGTAAAAATTCAACTGAATTCAATGATTTTGGAGAGCAGAGTCAATACTTTTAGAAGAGAATAGAGTAGGACAGAATACATAAATAATGAAAATTCTTTCTTGTCAGTAGGTATTGGTTCTTCTTCTACTCAAACTGATAAGGTTCTAAGTAAATCTGCTCTTCGGGACTTCCTATTTGTCAGGGTTCACGGTCTATCAATCAACCCATTTCGCAAGATTCTGACAAAATCAAAGCAAATCAGTTTTCAGCAAAGTGTCATTCACTGTGAGAGCGCAACTTTGAAAAACACTTTTCAACATTACACTGCCATGGCGAGTGTCCCGAGAGCTAAACAGAGTAAATCTGTTCAAGGTGAGTCGGGGAACAAAAGAACAGACGTGAATAACACAGCATCTGACAAAATATTCTTTAAGATTGGCAAAAAAAAAAACCTTTTAAGAATAACTGAAGTCAATTTGGGATAAGCATTTCGCAAACTGACAATGTTGTCAGCATTTTAAGTTGCATTTATGGCACAAGTGTAGAGCAGGAAAATACAAACTGACACCAGCAGTTTTCTTAATGATTATGCTGGCAGGTGCAGAGACATCTGCCTTTTGAAAGTAACTTCTGGGCCCACACAATGCATAATATGGCGACTGACTGCGGTGGTCGGAGACGGAGGAGGCTTTGCTGCACACTGACACCGACAACGTTTATCAAGGAAGGCCTGACAGGACTGAAAAATATTTCAACACTGTGGGAAATGTGTTACACAAGTGGTGACAGAAATGTACTTACAGCCAAGCAGAATGTGCTTCAGGTAATGACATGATGCAAGCAGGGTGCTAGCTTCAGTCACACGCCGCACATTAGCAAAGACTGCATACAGTCATTCACATCTCTATCCCAGCTTTCTCCCAAGGCAGGGGAAAATAACTTATCTTCTTCCAAAAAATGTCACAAAAAGCCAAAAAAAGCTGGCCAAAAAAAATGATAGGAAGCACTTTATTTAAGGCTTGGATGTTCACCCCTGTATTTTCTCTTGGACATGAACTCACTGAGTGAAAACAAGGTTATTAAAATGAAAATGTAGAGGTTGGAGTCTAAACATGCTAAGACTCAGAAATGGACAGACATTCAGGCTCTAATCACCCATCAATAATTACAAGGTCTTAGGAACCCTGAAAAAGAAAAGAAAAATAGATACATTTATATTACTAGACCCATCTTGTTGATGTACCTTTGAGGCATATTAATTCTCATTCCATTCCATTCTCATTTTATTTATTAATAAAATCGGTTAAAATTACAGATTAAAGATGCCCTCACAGAGGGGAAAATGGAAATCAGCCATTGACCAATAGGAGAACCTGCAGGTTTACGTTTTCCTTTTCACTTTTCACTTCAGAAAAGTTCCACATTTACACAACAATGATTTGGAAATGATGTCCAACACAGTTGGGAGTATTTTCGAAACGTTCCACCTTTGTAGCTGTTGCGAGAAAGTTGCATTCTCAGTAGCACCGATAATGAGCTAAATTTTTATATTTCTTTATTCTTTCCCTAGTACTCCAACCCTATCTCTCTCCAAATTGTGTAATTTTTTTTTTTTTTTTAAAGACTACATTTTGTGCTGTGGAAAAATGAAGGCATTACACGGTTTGGAGAGAGATTGGGTTGAATATTCTCAGGTTGCGAAGGTGCCCCGAGGGTGGATAAACATCATGAAGACCTCTCGCACTAATTAAGCTTCAAGTTGCCATCCCAGCCAGAAGTTCTACATTTGAGTGGGCTGATAAGCTTTGGCTAAATCTATGCATTTTCCACCCCCAAGGCAGTACAACAAACATCAATGCAGCACTTTTTTTTTTCATGGAGGTAATTGGGAGCATGCATAATTTCAAAGCTTTGTGTATTTGTTGCTTGTAAAGGACACATAATGCATATTGCGGTGTGTCAAACTGCATTTATAGATGATCTGATAATTGAAAATGACACAATTAGTCTAATAGACTGCAGATGGTTGTCAGCACATCTAATACCCAAAGTCCCCGATCCGGACTAATTACTCCAGCCGCTCAGCAAAGGCGTCTTTTCCGTCGTTATTTTGCTGGCTGAAATATTGTAGGTGACTCTTCTCCTCAACAGATGCCACATGGAAAGTACAGGTGTTTTTATTCAGCAAGAAGTAGCTTTTCCTATCAAGTCAAAACAATTACTTTCAGCAGCTGCCTCTAAGGAAGGAGAATAAATACACACACACGCACACACACACACAAACAGTAAAGCAGTGGAATGACAGAAGTCATTAGTTACAAAGCAAGGAATGCATTGTTAATAGAGATCAAATGAGAAAATGAAGCGTTGCAGAAATCATAGGGACTACAGTGAGTTTTGGATGTTGAGCAGATTATAACAATCAACAGTTGCCTCCACTGCTCATTTCATCCAAACCTCCCCAATATCTCTTGTCACATGGCAGTAAATTTGTTAATTTTCCATCAAGGTTTTCAGAGGAGAGAAAAATCATCCCTTCGCCACCGTCACCATAAACCTTTACTCTTTTGGCGTCTTTGGAAAGATCGCAACCACAGACATTACCTTCAACCTTGTCTGACAATTTAATAACCTAAGTTACTTTAAGACACCGACATCGAGCATGTGCTCAACAGTATTAAACAAACATGTATTGAGCACAAAACCTTAAATATTTATCAGACTATAGTCTTCTTGTAAAAACTGATGCAAAGACCGAAACAGCTAATTTACTGATCCCCTTGGTGCAACTGCCTGGATTTTCTTTACTGTTTGCCCTCTCCTTTTTTTCAGATTTTCAATGATGACTCCAGTTTCCATCATCTTCCACATATAACAATTGTCTTGTACACTGTTTCAGTTTTTTTTTGCTTCTTTTTCTCTCTTTTTTATTATTATTGATTATCTCAATGCTTGGTCTCCTTATCTTTTCAAAGTGTAGCCTCAGACAAGTTTAAATTGTTGTGATTTTACTGAATGGGGTGGAACGCCACCGTCACGTTCTCCGCAGGCTTTAAAACCATGACTTGGAAATTGCGAACAGCTGTGCGGCGGACTTGTTTTTTGGCTCCGAATTTTTTTTTTTTTTTTTTTTTGCGGACAGAAGTTTGCGGTGCGTTCCCACGCACGGTTATTGTCAGATTTTCCCGCAGAGTTTCACAGGTAAGGCCCCTGGTGTCAAGTAAAGCTCATGCTGGCTTCCCATTGAAACTCTTCCTTTTCTGGTCAAGGGACGGTACAAAAATACGCACTTTTAGCCTTTCTGGTTGGACAATCCGGCTTTTTGTGCCCCTCCTGCCCACAGGAAAAACAAACTAGACCCTTGTTGGAAAGCTTAACTTTGCCAGTGTCAACGTTTTCCTCCCTGGCCTCAGTTACCCCTAAAACCTGATCCAGACCACCACCCATACCAGAGCCCACAGACTTACCCCGCATTGCGCTGCTCTTGGAGTGGGGATCAGACCGGAAGGTTTTAGATCCTCACCTCGCTGAAAGAAAGTTCTCCACCAACTCAGCTGCTTCCTGCCCAGAAGTTGGGTTGCGCTCCTTAACCCAGACTCTTAGCTCTGGTGACAAGGAATGGTAGAACTGCTCCAGAATGAAGACTTCTCCTAATTGCTCCTTGGTCTTCTTCTTTCGCTGCATCCATTTCTGGAACATGTCCGGCTCACGGAACTGCTGGCGATACACCTCTTCATTGATCCCATACTTTGTGAAAATGGCTTCCTTAACAATTTTGTAGTCTCAAGCATCCTCAGGAGCCACGGCCACATAGGCTGCGTGGGCCTTACCAGTCAAGTATGGGATGAATCTCACTACCCACTCAGTCTCCGGCCATTGATAAGCGGCAGCAAGACGTTCAAATGTGGTGAGATACTGCTCTATCTCATCGCCTTCTTCCACCCTGGGAATAACTGACTGTGTCGAGCCTCTTGCCGAGTGTTCCCATAACGTAGGGGACACTGGACCCGGTTCAGCCTGTTGCTGTAAGGAGGGACGAGTGTGCAACAGATGCACCACTGGGGCTCCAAGATTCACTCAGCCGGTTGACCTGTGCCTGTATCTGCCTCCAACGTTCATTCTGCCTCTCCGTCTCTCTGTTCCATTGATTACTCAGATCCGACTGAGACTGTAGACATTTATGGAGCATGCCCATAATGGGGGACAAATCAATACCAGGTGACAGTTCTTCATTGGATGGTCACCTGTCAACCGTCCTGAAGCTGATTCCTCCAGGGTTCCTTCCAACTTCTTCTTAGACCCCATCTGTTCTGGTGAATACTCAGAGTGGTGGTGGCGATCCCACTTCTGACAGCAAATGTAAGATTTTCAGTTGTTAAGATGGCCTCTTACAAGCGCAGGATGAGAATGACAAATGAACCGCCCAAAGTCTTTCAGAGCTCTTCAATTTATTCACAACATCAGGACGAAGTGACAGCATCTCCCCTCCACACACAACAGGAGACCCAGGTGTGTCTACCCAAATCCCTTAAATAGCCAGGACCAAATAACCCATGTGAAATTTGGAAGGTTCTGTTCAATTACATTGTCAGTTATTTCATTAGTGCTATTTACAGTTAAGATACCCTATTTGTATTAATTTCATGTACAATAACAATTAGTCCTGTCTTATCCACCTTAAGTTACCCATTACGTTTCCTTTAAGCCATGCATTACAAATCCCCCAGTGAAACCTCCACTCCCTTGGGTTCCACTTGGGCCAGTCCAATCAGGGTGATGATGCGCAGCTGGCCTGCACTCACATGGGCGCGCCTCCATGCCAGTGCCCCAGCCAATCACCTCAAAGAAAGAGAACTAAGGAGAAGTCAAATAAAGAAATGGGTGTGAAAGCTAACTTACACTCCAATCTTCAGCTGTTAACACAAAACCATTTGTAAAAGAAATGCAATGTATGAACCCAAACGAAGACCTAAATAGATGTGTGAGAGACAGAAACTCAATGAAAATGTACAAAATAGAATGTGGGAGGCAGAAAACACCTGATGTATAACTGGCTGCCAACTTCCTCACACCATGCCTCAAGAAAAGTCATAAAGATTCTTATTCGCAGAAACAAATGCTCTGCAGACTGGATCAAGTCCACAGGTTCATCCATTCTTTAATTTCTTTGTATACTCTGCAGAAAGATTTGAGTTTGGGTTCTGTCCCAGTGGGCAATGAGTAAACAGCAGAGCACACAGTGTGCAGGTCAGCAGGCCGTCGCAGGGCAGGAGGCAGATGGGCAATACAGAGTCAATTAATAGTCACTGGATCCAGGGAGGATTTCACAATATTTAGAAAAAACAGACTTCAATGCATAAAATGAAAATGCAGACTTTCAGATGACTCCACTTATTGTCAGCATTTTGGGAGACTGACCCTCATTGCTGATGCTACTTAGTATCATGGAATGTTGGTGTGCTCACTACAGTAACAGACAAACCAAAAATTATTTGGTCTGGAAAAAAAAAAAAAAAAATCATTATATTTAAGATGTTTCATGGGATGAAGCACCAATAAACTCTTGATTCTTTTTGCCCCCAGCAGGATTCAAGTAATTCTTAATCCAGTTTGCTAAAAGGCCGGTACATGCAGGTTGAAGCCATTCATAGGTACAATCCACAGCACGGCAACTCAATTGTCCTGCAATTATGCAGCTAATCTAAGCATTCTGAGTAAATGCTTTTTCAATTCTTGCCAAAATGTCTGCGGGCTGTTCATTCCACTGTACATTTATTTTCTCCATGCATTGAAACAACCCTGTTGAACCAAGATAAGAATGGACTTCAACTAAACGAAATTCCAATGAATGATTGTGGGATTAAAAAACTAAAAATTAGTCAGTAATTATGTAAAAAAGACCGCCGGCTTTAGCATTCTGCATTCTTTGACTTTTTGATTGGGGCATAACACGTGACCTAGGTATGTCCTGAGATTCCTTCCCGTTCTTCAGAGCCATGAAGGTTTTTACCACCTCTACAGTCCAGCTCGGTGCCTCAGGTTAGCTGATCAGCTGCTCCTGGAGGTACCCAGTACCCAGGTCCAGACGGAGGTTCCGGTCAGCTGATCAGCTTCTCTTGGAGGTATCGAGGTGCAGACAGAGGTTCAGAGGGGAAAGAGCCTTTATGTTGTCTCCCTTAAGTTATGGAATAGGGTACCACTGCACATTAGACAGACTACTTCATTGTCTCCTTCGGACCCATTTTTACTCTTTTGCTTTTTACCAAGCCTGAAACACTGCTTCTATTTTTAGTGTCACCATTTTATTGTTTTTATTTGTATTGTTTTATTGCTCGCACCTTATGCTTTCAGGTTTTTACTGTAAAGAGCCATTGTGAAGGAGAGCAGAGGGTAACCCCGCACCTGCTTCTGGAGTGAACACTTTACACATGGGAGTTTTCCAAACTTTCACCACAAAAACCTTGGATGCACAAATGACAAACTGGCATTGGAGAGTGTAGCTGAGCCAGCGATCTCCCTGTTTGCTGCTCGTCCTCCTCTATTCCTTACAGTATCCAGCATCCTGCTGGACAACACCTGCCCACCACAAAGGAAAAGTTTTTCATAGGGTGGGTTAATATAATCAGTGACTTGAAGCAATTCTGATTATTTATTTATTTATTTATTTATTTATTTATTTATTTATTTATTTATTTATTATAAAATCATCTACTGTGGTTTGATTTCATGCAGTGGAGCCTAACATGTGACCATTGTAAAGTTTACTCCAAACTGCTGTAAAGTCTGCACTGGAGCTGTTAACTCCAGGCACCGAGCTGCTGCAAAGTTGACTCTAAGCTGCTGTAATGCTGACTCTAAGTTTGTCTAAAGTTGATTCTAAGTTGCTGTAGAGTTGGCTCTAAGCTGCTGTAAAACTGACTCAATACTTCTTTAAAGCTGACTCTGAGTCGCTGTAAAGCTGACTCTGAGTCGCTGTAAAGTTGACTGTGAGTCGCTGTAAAGTTGACTGTGAGTCGCTGTAAACTTAACTCTAAGCTGCTGTAAAAGTTGACTCTGAGTCGCTATAAAGTTGACTCTGAGCTGCTGTAAAGTTGACTCTAAGCTGCTGTAAAGTTGACTCTAAGCTGCTGTAAAGTTGACTCTAAGCTGCTGTTAAGTTGACTCTAAGCTGCTGTAAAGCTGACTCTAAGTTTGTCTAAAGTTGACTCTAAGTTGCTGTAAAGTTGGCTCTAAGCTGCTGTAAAGCTGACTCTGAGTCGCTGCAAATTTGACTCTGAGTTGCTGTAAAGTTGACTCTAAGCTGCTGTAAAGTTGACTCTGAGCTTCTGTAAAGTTGACTCTGAGCTGCTGTAAAGTTGACTCTAAGCTGCTGTTAAGTTGACTCGAAGCTGCTGTAAAGCTGACTCTAAGTTTGTCTAAAGTTGACTCTAAGTTGCTGTAAAGTTGGCTCTAAGCTGATGTAAAGCTGACTCTGAGTCGCTGTAAAGTTGACTGTGAGTCGCTGTAAAGTTGACTGTGAGTCGCTGTAAAGTTGACTGTGAGTCGCTGTAAACTTAACTCTAAGCTGCTGTGAAAGTTGACTCTGAGTCGCTATAAAGTTGACTCTGAGTCGCTGTAAAGTTGACTCTGAGTAGATGTAAAGTTGACTCTGAGCTGCTGTAAAGTTGACTCTAAGCTGCTGTAAAGTTGACTCTAAGCTGCTGTTAAGTTGACTCTAAGCTGCTGTTAAGTTGACTCTAAGCTGCTGTAAAGCTGACTCTAAGTTTGTCTAAAGTTGACTCTAAGTTGCTGTAAAGTTGGCTCTAAGCTGCTGTAAAGCTGACTCTGAGTCGCTGTAAATTTGACTCTGAGTCGCTGTAAATTTGACTCTGAGTTGCTGTAAAGTTGACTCTAAGCTGCTGTAAAGCTGACTCTGAGCTGCTGTAAAGCTGACTCTTAGTCGCTGTAAATTTGACTCTAAGCTGCTGTAAAGTTGACTCTAAGCTGCTGTAAAGCTGACTCTAAGCTGCTGTAAAGCTGACTCTGTGTCGCTGTAACGTTTACACTGAAGCAATCCACTCACAGACCTGTCCCTCAGGTTGTTCTAGGTTCTTTCATCACAGTCCTCTTTCCCAAATGTGGGCACAGTTTCTTTCCACAAAATGATCACTACCTTTTTGTCCTATTGAGCTTTATGGGATGAATCATATTGATTAGGATATTTCTGCACTTTGATTATGTCTCATGACTGTTTGCCATTTTGTTTCTAATCATTCAAACCTGCCACTGTGATTACTTCAACATTAACATCAACACAGATAACAGGTTCTAATAATTTTCATTTTGGATATTTTCAGAAACTTGCACTTGGAAACGAAGCACATTTGAAAAATTCCACCCTGTGAGCTCTTTTCAAAAACCTGCAAGTCCAGTGGAATCGAGCATCATTGTGGTGTGAACAGACTCCAACAACAGTGACAGATTTGCATTTTCACTTGAAATACTGTCGTTTTAAGGTTTTTTTTTCTGGGTGTAAAAAGGTTAGAAGAGGTACGAAGATAGTGAGCATTGCACTGCATCAAAGCAGGCCAGGGTGGATGATAATAGTTGACTGATGTGGCCGGCTGGTTCCTGCTCAAAGAATTTACTCACCCAAACTACAGCGCTCTTCACAATCCTACAGATTGCCTTGTTCAAGCAAGAACAGACTAAACCCAGTTGCTCCCAAATGCAATCGATCTTAAAGATTTTGCACCTAAATCAAGTGAGCCATTCCTGTAATTCACATTTGATTTTTGAAGGTTGAGTGGTGAACTAAGATCTAGTGATTTCACTCTCTCCTTATCATAGCAGACAAAGATATTAAATATTGATTCCCGGTGTGGCTTCACAGGCTGAAATTACACATTCTCTCTGCTCATCCTCACTCTTTCTCTTCACTCTCTTATTCTGTCTGTCCGCCCATCACATCCTCTTTTCATACTACTCCTTCTCTAAAAGAGTCCTCTCTCATTCTGGCTGTCTCCAGTTCCTTTGCCCCCTCTGACACTGGCTTTTATTGCACTCTGACTGGTTATAAGAAAGACCAGGAGAGAAGTACATGGCTTGATTTTAAATCCCTCACACTGATGGAAAGATAGTCTGTCTCTCTACTCTGTATAATCCCACTTTGTGACTTTTAGTTGGGGTATTTCTCTTGTCATAGCTGGATTTTGAAGGCCTCACATACCTTTGAGGAATGCTATAACCTCCACTCCCCTGACTTTTCTGAAATCAGTGCTCAAACAAAGTGGATGTTAAAGGTGAAGCTTGGATTCTGTCAAATAAAACAATCTAAAATGATAGATGTAGCAAACAATCGCTTTCCTATTTTTTCTTCATTCTCCCCCTAGGGCTTGTCACAGTACATCATCTTCAATACCTTGTGTCTCCGTTATCTTCCTTTGTCACACCAATCAGCTGCATATCCTCACACCGTACAGTCAATCTGCCTTCACTGGCCTTGCTTATTTAATCTCATCTAGCGGTTCTATCTTAAAATAAACTCAACCTAACCTAATTGTGGGTCAGAATTGAGTGCAGCATGTCTGCTGATCAGAAATTTCGTGGTTTAAAAAAGTTGGCTTGTATTTGTCACAGGCGGCTGCTTCACTCAGTAAAGTCAAAAAAAAAAAAAATAAATAAATAAAAAGCCAAGCTGAATTCTGAAATACCTGTGGGTCTTGATTAAGAGATTTGAAATATCCAATCTTGTTTTGCTTGACTAATGAGCAAGGCATTACAGTAATCCTACCAACAGGAGATAAAAGCTGCATTAGCACCTCCTGCTGGCCTGAGAGAGAATCAGAATCAGAATCATTTTTATTGGCCAAGTACAGTTGCCCATACAAGGAAAATGGATGATTTCGGTGGAGTGGGGGAGGGAGCGTCATGGGTGCAGTGTGTGTAGACTCAGTTCATCAGTGTCTGTGTCTGCAGTATGGCCCGTCTTTCTCCCTTGGTGCTATGTGTCCCAGTAGCACATGGTCGTTGCCGTGGAAACGACAAAAGTCCAGAGGTGTATCCGAAAATAGTCCTAAAATGTACACATCTTCTATGTGTAAAAGACAGGGGCGCCAGGCACACGACCCCCCCCTACACTCAAGACAATCTCACTGCAGTTAAAAAATAAAAAAAGGAAATATCGGATGCACGCATTTCTCGTAAAGTGTGGAGACGCCAAGGCGAGTAAAAGTCAAGTGACAGCTGGTCGCTATATGAAGAAACCAAACTTGCCTTTATTCAGTTGCACACTGTACATTGCCCCATGAAGCTATCACGGACAACAGAGGGTACGTGGCGTATTGTGAATGCAAAGAAAAATAAACGGTTCGCAGGGTTGCTTTGTGTGTGTTTTTAATTCCTGCCACAGGCCATCACTCTTTACAATGACTCTCACCTGGCCGACAGACTAAACTCACACCGGTGCTGCTGAGGTCCATTTTTTTGGATAGCACTCTTATCCTAACATCCTAATAACATTCATTATCCTTTTATTTCTTATTTTTTTTTCTTTTCAAGGGCTGTTGTAACATCAGAATTTCTCAGTTTGGGATCAATAAAGTAACGCTCTACTCTACTCTTTTCTCCTGGAACCGGAGTTATTGGTGATCTGGATCATGTAACTAAGTATTCAGTAATCTGGTGAATTGAATACACAAGTTAATCAGCCCTTGATCCTCCATTGGCAAATTCATGTGGTCCGACAACACAAGGTAAAAACAGCACAAACAATATTAAGGGATTATCAAATGAATTACGAGATAAAAGAATTATAAACACTATGCACCGTATATATATATATATGCCTACATAAAATAATATGAAGTGAAACAATATGTTAATGGCTCCAACACTGCAGGAAGCTGCCTTTACAATAATATCATTGAAGCAAAGAACACTCAAATAGCTTGGTGTGTAGAGTTTGTCATCACACATTAAGGTGCATTCACAGACATACTATTGATTTGAGAAATCATTTTGAATAAACATCAATGCACATAATCCATAGTTTCATATTTAGACATAAAATAATGCCCAACGAATTGAAAAACTAGTCAAATGAAAAAATGGAAAATATGGAGGCTACTTGTCATTCACTGGCTTTTAAATCATATTTACTTTAGATACAAGAAATAAAGCCGCAAGAAATAAATCTTGTTCTCATGGGGAATGAAAAATGCTTGATTCTGATATTCTGGCTTTTATTTTGAAAGGCTTCGTGTCAACTTCCGGTCCTGACAGTGCAGTCCTGGTACTGTTTTCATGTAACTTGGTACAGTTGTAGAGCAGGCACTCATTTTTGCCCTTTAGTTTATCAAAATTTGGAGAAGAGACATAAAAAATAATTTTTTTTAAGAGAACGGAGTCTTAAGTAAGTAAGCTAGTAAAATGTATTTGTATAGATTTTTTTTTACAGAGCAGCTGTCACAAAGTGCTTCACAGTGGCAAAGAATCATATAAAGTTCAAGATATCGGGATAAAAGACCATATAAACAGAGCATAATACATACTGCATAAGATAAGATATCCTGTAAACACTGCATAGTAAACAATACATTAGATCAGAGGGATAAGTGAAGGTAGGAATCGTGGGGATGGCACTGTCCGGGGTAATAATGAGAGTCTCTGTTTTTCCTGAATTTAGTTGGAGGCAGTTATCACTTAACCACTGCTCAGTTCATGACAGGCAGTTTGTTAAGGAGCTCAGTTTTGTAAACTTCAGAAGCAGTAATACAGGAGTCTGTAGGTCATCAGAAAATAGGAGGTAGGCGACATCACTGAACTGCTGGATTATCTGACCCGGAGGGAAGCACACACAGTAGGAACAGGAGGGGTCCCAGACCTGAGCCCTGAGGTACGCCACACTGCAGGTCGGCTGGCTCAGACATGATGTGGTTGGCTGACAAACTGGACTGCACAAGGAAAGTGCTGGGATTTACTCTTTTATGGCTCTTGATTCCCATGTCTGCCTCTGTCCAGACGGTGCATTTACCTTCCTTGTTTCCATCATGTACCAGCGTTCAGTTAGTTCATACCCTCACACTGACAGAGGGATCTCACAAGAGACTGCTTTCATCAAAGTGGCCCTGCTAAGGGGCAACGAGAGGGTCTATCAAATCCACATTTTAGTGCCACTTCATTTTGTTTTCCCCTGAGAAGTCAACAAGAAGAGATTTTTCTCTCACTAACGTCAGCCACAGTATCTGTTACTAGTAGGAGCAGAGCTTAATCACAATACTAAAAACAAAACAAATAAATCCTGGCATACTCGTTATTGTGTCTCTGAGTTGACTTATAATAACCTGTACAGGGGGTAAATTCAACCTTTCAGAAGGTTGCCCAAAAAAACTGAAGACCCATCAAATCAGTATTGATTAATCTAAGAAAAAATCCACTGAATATAATCCTTTAACTAATACCATGAAATGAAATTAGGCTTTAGCTCTATTAAAAAAAAATAATAAAAATCTTGGAAAAGTCTGGCTGTGTGACTGCGCATCCTTCCATCTCCTTCCCAAACAGGAAGAGCCTTACACGGCCTCAGCAGAGGAGGCAATCTACATCAGTGCACGGCAGCAGACAAATGTCACAGCCACGAGTAATGACAGTGCTCATTCTTCACCCACCACACATTTTCAAATGCATTCCCCTACTTATGTTCTGTCGCCGTGATATGAAACGGTAATGGAGGGGGCCGCACTGTCAGCTGCATAAATGCCTTCTGAGGCTGAGCAGCTTCTCCCCCATGATTATGCAGATTCATGGAGCCTGGCGCGGTATTACAATGCCTTTTCTTGACAATACAAGAACTGTGGTAATTCAAACATATTGCCAACAGCGTACTATTTCAAACATTATGCCAAGTGTGCTGTCAAAACTATCTGGAACAGGCCGTAAAGTCACAGACTCATTCCACTGATTTATCACGAATCTTCCTTTTTGCTGGCTTTATGTGGGGAAAAAAAAATTAATTAGACATTTTCACATATTCCCTAGTATGGATGATGTCCCCATTTTACCATTAAAAGCCTGATTTGAAAATCCAGCCTATTGTTGCTCTTTGCCTTCACGTTTTAGAGTCTGTCATGCTGTCATAATTCATTTATGCTATTGGCCATTCATTTTCCAAACATAATGGTATTGCTTCGGGAAAAACGACTTTCAGGAGAGTGGAGTTTTTGAACAGTGAGGCTTGAGACTTGTGTTGGAATGTGACGGTAAATTGTAAAGTTATGGTAATCATGAGAGCTACATTACCTTTGCGTGTCATTTTACGAATACTGCAACCATGATGGAGGGTAACACATACCACAGTCAGGGAGATGTCTACGTATATTATGTCGATGTGGTTTACATCGTGCAAGCTTACTGTGCATGCTCCATGTCTTCTTCTCTGTTTTTGGTGTAGTTCTGTGGCATAGTTACAGCTCCACCTGCAGATCAGGCATATGTATTACATGGTTTTCATGGTGTCATGTGAAAAATGTCAAATAACTCACAGAGTTGGATCTCTTTTTCGCTCTTTCAGCACTTGGTATTTCTCTAGCGGTTCCTGTTCTTTCTTTCTGATGTTACTGGGAATTGCTACATCCATCACTCTTCTCATGGCTGATTGGCCATCACCATTTTTTCACTGTGATTCTTGAAGTCCCACAGGATCTTGACTTGGCTGTTCTCCACCACTTTTGGGGTGTTCTCCATCTAGACTCTGGGTCTCCAGTCCATACTCTCCACAGGTTTTTCTGTATACTATGCCACGCAACCTGATTATGGCGATCCATGTTCTGCCTTACCTGCCAGCACCTTCGGGTTTTCATCCATACTCGTCTTTTCGTTTCAGGTTCCACAGCTCCTGACATGGGATCACAGTCAAGTCGGCCCAAGTCCAAGTCAGCACTGACCAACTCGGCACAAGTCAGCACATAGTGAAGTCGGCCCCACGCAAACTTGCGCAAACTTGCACCATATCCATCCACCTCTCCGTCTCTTCCCCGTAGCAGCCAAAACTATCAGCATAAATATGAATCTTTCTTGCCCTCACAATCTGCAACCCAGGAGGCAGAGTGTCTCCTTGACCACTGAAGTCGCACCGGATCTGTATGACAACAAACACCTTTCAACTGAACTTGGGACAGGAAATGGTCCCTTACTAATGGAAAACACTGTGTACCCAAAATATCACATCCTGGAGATTTGACTTCAGGTGATGAGAGGCTGATTCTAAAGGCCAGGGAGCTGTGACCGCACCTGAGGTAATCAATCTGCCATACCTACTACTACTTTTCAGTTGTGGACCAGGGCAATATGGAAGTAGATGACCCCACTGTCTGTGTGTTACATGGATCCCTCCATCTTCTGCTCAGGGAGAGTGATAATGTGAGAAAGATATTTTTCTACTTGTCCGATGTCTTCAACACTATCAAGTTCCATTCTCTGGGTTAACCTAAACACGACAGGAGCAGGCTAACACTGGAAATAGGTGAAAGCAGGTCATACACTTTGGTCAGCTGTACAAAGTATTGACGGGGGCTCTGTGGTCGTGATTTCTGTAGCAGAGGAATAAGCACTGAGCGAACTGTGGCCAATAAAAGACAATCCATTGCATCTGCTGCACAGTCTTGTTTCCAAGCAGAGAAGTTGCTTCAGTGATGTGCTGTTACTGTCCCAATACGCTGAAAGATGGGAAGAAATCCTTCTCCCCAACACCATGTGGATCTTAAAATGCCTTCAGGGTAGTAATCACCTGTAACTCATCTCATAAGCTCGTTTCCTCACTTTTTTGAGTTATGCCTAAGCATGAGAATTCCCCTTAGAGATGAATAACATGCCTATCTAAATACTTGTAACAGACTCAGAAGGCTTTACGTTGAAGCAGCACAAATGTATCTTCATTATGATCTGAAACGTACAGTACATATAGTGATGACTGAATTGCAATAAAGTGGAGAGTCCAGCCCTTCTCGAGAGGTTGGGTTCCAGAGCCCAGGCTGTGTGTGGAGGTGAGCCTGACTATATCTAGCTGGTATCTCTCAACCTCCCTCACAAGCTCAGGTTCCTTCCCCCCCAACGAGGTGACATTCCATGTCCCTAGGGCTGGTTTCTGTATCTGAGCATCGGGTCGTTGGGCACCCAGCCATCAGCTGTGACCCAATCCACACTGCACCCGGCCCCTACGGTTCCCTCGGCGGATGGTGGGTCCACCGGAGGGCTGGCCCACGTCGCCCCTTCGGGCTGAGCCCGGCCGGGCCCTGTGGGCAACGGCCCAGCCACCAGACGCTTGCTTGCAAGCCCCAACCCCAGGCCTGGCTCCAGGGTGGGGCCCTGGCTGCGCCATACTGGGCAACGGCATGGACCTCGATTGTAGCTAAGGAGATTTTGACTTGCTCTTAGTCTGGCGCATCACCTAGGACCTGTTTGCCATGGGAGACCCTACCAGGGGCATAAAGCCCCGAACAACATAGCTTCTGGGATCACGCGGGCTCTCAAACTCCCCCACCACTTTAAGGTGGCAGGTCAGGGTGGGGTAATAAAGGCTGGCCTTTGTCACCAGTTCTGTTCATAATCTTTATTTACAGAATTTCTAGGTGCAGCCTAGGTGCAGCCAGGGGCCGGAGGGGGTCCGGTTCGGGAACCACAGGATTTCATCTCTGCTTTTTGCAGATGACGTTGTCCTGTTGGCTGCAGTGCAGCATGCACTGGGGCGGTTCACAGCCGAGTGTGAATCGACAGGAATGAGGATCAGCACCTCCAAATCCGAGGCCATGGTCCTCAACCGGAAGAAGGTGGTCTGCCCTCTCCAGGTCGGTGGAGAGACTCTGGCTCAAGTGGAGGAGTTTAAGTATCTTGGGGTCTTGTTCACGAGTGGGGGACGGATGGAGCGTGAGATTGACAGGTGGATCGGTGCAGCGGCTGCAGTGATGCGGCCTTTGTATCGGTCCGTTGTGGTGAAGAGGGAGCTGAACCGAAAGGCGAAGCTATGGATTTACCGGTCAATCTACGTTCCCACCCTCACCTCTGGTCATGAGCTTTGGGTCATGACCGAAAGGACAAAATTCCAGATACAAGCAGCTGAAATGAGCTTCCTCCGTAGGGTGGCTGGACTCCCTTCGAGATAGGGTGAGGAGCTCAGTCACCAGGGAGGAGCTCAGAATAGAGCCGCTACTCCTCCACATCCAGAGGAACAGCTGAGGAGGCTCGGGCAACCTCTTCAGGATGCCTCCTGGATGCCTCCTGGGGAGGTGTTCCGGGCATGTCCCACCAGGAGGAGACCCTGGGGAAGACCTAGGACACGCTGGAGAGACTATGTCTCTCGGCTGGCCTGGGAACGCCTTGGGATCTTCCTGGAAGAGTTGGAGGAAGAGTCTGGGGACAGGAAGTCTGGGGACAGGGAAGTCTGGGCATCTCTGCTGAGACTGCTGCCCCCGCGATCCGTGACCCGGTCCCAGATAAGTGGTGGAAGATGGATGGATGGATGGATGGATGGATGGATGGATGAATTGCAATAAACTGTGTTTCCAAGCGTTGCCCATTTAATGCTTAGCAAATTGTAAATGACATAATTCTTAATATGAAAGCAAAATTTAACAAAACACAAACTATATGTTATCTAATTGAACAGCAATATAGTCTATTGCCATTAAACATTTCATAGATTGTGACTGTAGAGCAGAAGGCAGAATCACTATAAGCAAGAAAAAAAAGAGTAAAAACAATGTCAACAAACTAGAGTCCACACATCGACATCAAAAGTGACTCTCACAAGGCCCTCCCCATTTGTTTTGTATTCTTCCAGTCACCCAAGTGCAAACCCCCACCCCTCCAGTCGTACACACCTTCCTGGGTTAAAATTATATACAAAACAAGTATGTAGTTGTCTTATTACTCATTCTTGTTTTGGAAGACAGGTTTCAGCAAAGTAAGATAAGTAGCAAGTATTACAGCCTTTGTACAAATGTGATAAATGACGTGAATGGACCTGTTTTTTAAACATTAGGAGGAAGGGGGGCTGGGTACTTGGGGAAACCTAGAAACACTCAAGATGATGAATCGAGTGATAGACTATACTGGAGACAAAGTGAAGCCAATTATAGAATTAGGCATGAGAGGTAAAAACACAAATGCAACGATAGGGTGAGAGAATATGTAGTGAATTCAGTGGTTCTCTGCATTACAGCAGTAATACTGTTCCTTATGTCATTTGTTACAACTTCTAAGCGCTCATTACGGTGGCTGAGGGCTGAATAAGGGCTTTGACCTTGCATAACACGACATTGTGTTGTGACAGAAGCAGTTATGCTACTGCTTTGTATATTTTGGCTGTAACTGGCCTCTCACATTCACAGTAAAAATGTATCATTTGGGAACTGTCCATATATAATCAGGTAAGACTAATGATGCATGTTGAGGAGATCACATGTTCTTGCCGGATAGAGAACCACTGCTTTAGTCAGTACTTAGAAATCAGTGAGCAGTGGCAACAGAAAGTTGCGACAAGAGGTGAAAAAATGCCCCAAAACTTAAGGTTGAACCGATGGTTGCACTGCTTTTACCTCCTTGTAAATAAATTCTGGCGCTGAAGTCATCAATTAGCAGGTCTACCATTCGTACCTGAAATCACTTCAGCCATATTTATCTGTTTCATATTGTTTTGTCTGTTAATGTGTCTGAGGTAGACTACATGCTGTGTGCTGCTGGACACCAGAATTTCCCCTTTGGGCATTAATAAAGTACTTTTCACTTTTACTTTCACTTCATCACCTTGTCCATAATTAGAGAGTTACATCTGCAGTACAAGTATTTCTGTGTTAGAAAAAAGGGTGAGGCAAGAAGACAGCCAGTCAAAATGAATCATACTGTGCCACAAATGTCTTCAAAATGTTTCTTTAGCTGGTATTCACAGCACCACTGATGTCCCTAAGTATTCAAGGCCAACAAGATTAGCTGTGCATCAGATTTCTATGAAACAGATACCTAAAAGATGACAGCGATTTTGCCACTGCTGCAAGCATGAAAAGATTCAATGTAAATCCTGACAGAATCAATTAAGTTGATAATGCAGCACTATCTAATTGTTATTTTCCTCTTTCACTGAGATTCAAAGATTCTAAGAAGTTCTTTTTGCCGTCGGTTCCTTTTTCCGAGGCTGTCTGCAGCTGAATGTGACATGCCGACAGGACCATTTCTCCTAATTACTTCACAGCTGAACAAGAGACATTGCGCCGCACTGTTTGTCAACTTCTGACCTGCCGATGTACTTGGCAGCGCAATGAAGCTTCTCTCTGGGAACTACGCAAAAAGACAGAACCAAAAGCCACACTAGAGATGAAGAAAGACTGTATCCAAGAAGCAGGAGGGAAAATTTAATGGGGAAAAATGAGAGTGTAGAGAGATTCTGAGCCAAGTGCCGATAAAGGAGGGGATTGTTGGTGATGGGGGTGAGTAAGCACAGCTGTATGACAGACTTTCTCTTGTGTTTACAGGAGATGGAGGAATTGAAAAAAGACTTTATTCAAGGTGGAAAATTAAAGAGCGTAATCATGAGTAGGGATGAAAGAGCAACCATTAATAATTGTGAACATATGTTAACCACAAGTGTCCTTGTGGATCTGGTGAATGTCTAATTATCACCATGAAAACGGAAATGTTTCTCAGATGCACATGATCCAATCAGCCCTAAACATCATATACTGGACGCCAGGCTGAGTCTGATCACATCGACACTCCTAGTTTGCAAAAAGTAACGGCACCCACATATTGAAACCATGAGGGGGAAAAAAAAGTGGACTGAAAATCAGACCTTGCCATTCATAAACTAACCCTGGCCTTGGATTAATCGCCATGCAGAGATATAACTTGTTGGACTGCTGACTACTACAGTGCATTATTCTCAAACGCAGATCATTTACATTTTGCACAGGGTCCAAATTTGTCTCGAGCCGTGAGTGTGTATTCTGCAGTAACAAGAGAAGACATCTGGGAAGGGAACAACATTAGCATTTGTAGCCGTATGTACATTAAAGGTTGGGTGATTGGTCGACAATACTGATTCCCAAAGTCAGTAAAAACACTTGGTTCATAGGAAGAGGTGCAGCAATAAAACAGACCATGAAGTCAATAAGCTATTCTTTGGGAATATTGTTGCTCCACCACTGATTTTTGCATTTGCTGTCGCTGTACAGGTGTGAACTCAGCTGTAATCACATATATAAAATAAGAAAAACAATAACATGCGTATTTCATCGTGTTCAGCTGGTACAGTTTAATGCTACAGAACAAACTGAGTTATATGTGAAATAAGAAATGGGTGATTATGAAGGAGGACTAGCAACAGGCCACTGTGATGAAATAATGGGACATGAAATTTATTCGTCAGATCACAGATTTAATGTTTCTTTTTTCCCCCTTGTTTTATGGAATTGACAATCATAGCTGTTTCCACTTTGGTGTGATGACTTATGCTGGCAGAGAGACATTAATGCTGACCGTCCTGTGAACCTATTCATCATTTTGACATTCAGTGGTGATCACTGCGGTGCACGCTGTTTAACAGCGCCTTATTTCCCCGTCTTTAGCTGTATTTTTGTAGCAGTGTAAATAAATCCACCAGGCCTACCTTTGACCCCGGAACTGACATTTAATAAAGCAGATGCTCTTGTGCCTGCTGACCTTTCTCCGCTTATATGAGCCTGTGCTCCCCGGGGCCGAGCCTCCCCAGGAGCCAAACAGGCCGTCAAGTGTGGCTGTCAGCTGATTCATGATCAGCGAGGCACCGCCTGCTTGGTCAACATCAGCAGGACTGCCAGTCGGCGCATGGTGATCTGAAAATGAAAGCAGTGTAAGAAAAGCGTAAGGTACGCTTGGGATCAAGAAAATGTGATTTTAATCTTAATTTATTCTGAGTTAAACTCAAGCTTAACCTGTTGTGAAGTACACTGAAATCCATCAGTTATTCTGTGCTAATTATTTTTGTCTTGCTAATATCGCAGTTTCCCAGAGATCATTTTATTGGGATCAATGGAAAGATGTTAACCGCAAAACGTACAGAGAAATATGAAACATATGTACACCTTTTAAAGCAAACACACTTAAACTGAGTCAAAGCAGTGTGAAGGCGCCGTGTAGAGGAGAGTTTTTCCGGGTGAACAATCTCATCCACTTTCACACACACACACACACACACACACACACACACACACACACACACACACACAAACATGAGTGCTCTAGGCTCCTTTGTATGCCTTACATTTTCACAAAGACAGCAGTGATGAGAATGACTGCAGCTTCCTGCAGGCAAAAGGAAGAACAGAGCAAAACTCATCACTGAAACACAGAATGCTGATGACTTTGTTTGAGAAAGAGGAAAAGCCTGCTAGCTTAGCCTAAATATATGACAACAATATTACATTGTGTGGAGTGCCGGGGGTATCAAAAAAAAACAAAAAACAAAAACAAAAACACAAGCACCATAAACTACTTCAAATCAGCAATTTCCTGTTTTATTTATATTAAATTGAATATGCTCTGTTCAGGAGGAGAATTATGGTGGAAGTATTTATGCATTTAAAGGTAAATGAATCATCAAACAACAGCACTTTTTGAAAATCATTGTTGGAATAGAGTCATGTTTTTCTGCTTGGAGGCCAAGCTGAATTATGAACTCATCAGTAAGCACCTAGTATGGGTTTTTGTTGTCAGCTTTAGCTATTTTTATTTAGTTTGCACAAATATGTCATCCTAGAGGTTTTTCAGTCAGCAGTTAAAACTGTGCAAAAGCACTGGGTCAGCATTGCTCTCAGGGTTTCCAACGAGCTCCTCCCAGCTGACGATTCTGGTGACTACCTGGTTCTTGTGCAGGATCTAGCTGTTGCATTCAACACAGTGGACCATAGCATCTTCGTATCATGGTTGCAGCACCCGGTGGGCATTTGCTGTTATCCTCTTGCTTGTTTTAGATCCTATCTGGCAGAGAGAACCATGCCTTGCTGACTGTGAAACCCCCCACCTCCACCCATGGAAGGTTCGCATCTTTCACAGCCTGCTGGTATTTCAGAAGATAATCACGCAAGAGATCCCCGGAGATTTGTAGATTGTTCTTTTGCCACTTTCCCTCTGCTTGTCTACATGCATCTGAGCTCAGGAGTGGACTCATTCAGCCAAGGCTCTGTCTGTGGCTTTACACTTTCTAAAGTCATTGGTGCAAGGGAGTCTGAAATCTCAGTACAGAGAGCATCGAATGATTTCACACAGGCATTCACATTAAGGTCACCAAAGTCATTTACAGAGTAACAGTTATCCTAACAGCAGAAAACCGCACAGGAGTTAAAGAGTTAAAAACACAGAGACGGGGAACAGGGTAAGAAAGTCCAAGCAGTGAGAAGGAAAATAAAACAGATAGATGGTCAGATAAGGGTATGTGGCAGATTTCCGTTAATTGTACATTTAGTCCATTTGATAAAACAAGATCTAAAGTGTGTCCTTTTTTATACGTCGGCTCTAAGACAGACTGCTTGAGATTGAAAGAGTCAGTGAGATTCAGAAAGTCTCTGACCAGCGGTCTGGTTTCACAGCAGACATGGACATTGAAATCGTCAACAATTAGGCAGTGATTATAGTAGTAGAGACCAACAAATTCCTGGGTGTCCACCTTAATAACAAACTGAACTGGACTGATAAAACCCATGCTCTGTATAAGACGGGCCGGAGTCACCTCCATCTGATGAGGAGACTCGGGACCTTCAGGGTGTGCAAGGCTCGGTTGGTTACTCTGAAACCCAACATCTAAGCTGACTAAGAAATAGCTACTAAGTCAGTGATGGGATATCCACAAGAGGAACTTGCTGTCACAGTTGGAGATTGATGAGGTGCAACAAGAGTAGGTACCAAGCCACAGCACCTCATCTATGGTACAAGACGCTACGGTGACGGGGAGCCAGGATGACAGGTCAAGTGTGGGGGTGGGATCATCACCCCCAAATAACGAAATTGGGTACCAAGCCCCAATAACAGAGCTTTACATCAGAGCAGCTGACCTGAGAGAGAAGATTGTGATGTCCTGGGGGAACTCAACACCCTCCTGCTTGCCAAGGCTAAGTAATGATAAAGTACCATCGGAATCTCTACTGGAAGATGTGAACACAGCACTGCTAACTATCCCTACCAGCACCATCACTCAGACCAATCAGCTGATATATGCAACGGCGTCAGCTATCCTAGAGATGCTTGGCTACAAGATGAACAGCATGAGTAGCCGGAGTGACCAAGAACCCCCATGGAAAAGAAGGCTAGAGGCAAAAATCATGGGAATACGGAGAGAAGCTAGCTTCCTTACAGAAATGAACAGAGGTGTGAAGGTTAAGAAGGAACTGTCCAGGAAATACAGCAAGCTGTCCACAGCCGAGGCACTGGAGACTGCTAAGCAAAGACTGACAGCCCGAGCTGCACGCCTAAAGAGATATACAAGAGAAGCAGAAGCCAGGAGAATAAGCAACATTCTCTAACAACCCAGCAAAGGTCTACTCTCAATGGCAGGACAGTAAAGCTGCGTTCACACCGCCAAATGATTTCCGTGTTTTTTCATCCAAATATAATTGAAAACAATGGGGAACGCGCATTCAACCGGCGATGAAACGCGACATGTCAGGCGCGTTTTTGCGGCGCGCTGGGGCGTTCTTGCATCGGCGGCATGATTTTGTGGTCGACGCTAAAGTTGGGAATTCTGAACTTTAGATGCGTTGCGATTTTGCAGCAAACCAATCACATTGCATGTCTATGGTGACGTAGGTCAGGGGGCGGGGACCACTGAAAGCGACACTCATCCTGGCACAGCTCCTGGAGTGAACGGTGAAACTCACCAAACTCCAACCGTCTGTGGATCATGTCGTGCACCCAGGCACGGTGTACTGTCCGCCGACGGCGTCGTCTGGCTTCATTAAGCATATACCACTCGCTGAACAGGGCCATGATGCTAAGTCATGATGCTAAGCTAACACAGTAAAAGACCGGAAGTCCCGCCTTCCAACCACAGATGCGTCAAAACGCGTCTCGGGGGCCCAGCATTGTTCAGCATAGGACCTCAAAAATGACGCGCGTTCAACTTATTGCATTGTCACGATTTTTGACGGAAAATTGCATTCAGTGTGAACGCGGCTTAAAACCACAGCAGACCCAACCAGGCCGAAGACTGAGCAATACTGGAAGAGTATCTGGAGAAAGAGGTGCCCCACAACACGAGAGCACAGTGGCAAGCCGACCTGTAAGCAGAACACTGAGCCTCCCAGAACAAGAACCAGACAACCGGCAGACATCCAGAAAAGAAAACCTGGACAGTTCCAGGTCATGATAGGATCCACACCTACTGTCAGAAGAAGGTAACTGC
This sequence comes from Salarias fasciatus, assembly GCF_902148845.1. Lineage (NCBI taxonomy): Eukaryota > Metazoa > Chordata > Actinopteri > Blenniiformes > Blenniidae > Salarias > Salarias fasciatus. The sequence goes on from NC_043766.1 coordinate 769,540, forward strand.
ACTCCATGAACACCTGGCAGCCCAAATGACCCAGCTTCTAAGAGAAGGAACCACCCACAGTGGTTGACCCAAGGTCCAACAGTCCTCATCATGAAGGACCCCCAGAAGGGAACAACACCATCCAACTACCGGCCTAGAACCTGCCTCAGCTACATAGAAGCTCCTATCTGGCATCATAGCGGCTAAGATGAACAGGAACATGGAGCAATACATGAGCAGAGCCCAGAAAGGAACTGGCAACAACAGCAGAGGAGCCGAGCACCAGGTACTGGTCGACAGGGCGACTGCACAAGACCGTAAGACCAGAAACACCAAACACCATCCTGAGCTCTGCCTGGACTGATAACCAGAAAGTGTCTGACTCAATGCCACATACATGGATACTGGAATGCCTGAATGTTGAATGTTCAAAGGATCAATCAGCTGAATCTGGTTCCCTCTGGTCCCCTGTGATCAGCTCCATCACTTAATGTAAGGGGAAGATGAGGGCCTCTCCTCTTTGAGGGTCGGTTGTTAGTGGGGGGGGGGGGGGGGGGGGGGGGGGCGTAATGGCTGCGGGTGGTTGGCACGGTCTTGGGTTGGGTTCTGGGCTGCTTCGCCGGGGGCTGTCTTCGTGTTTGGTTTGGATTGGGGGTGGACGGGGGGGCCGCCGGTTGTTGGGGCTGTCTGGCGGCGGTGGGGCGGAGGCTCAGGGGGACCTGGGTCGGTGGGTGCCAGTTCATGTCCGGGTGGCCGGGGTGTCCTGGGGCGGGTGTGGCTGGGGGCCTTGGGCCCTGGTGCCTGGGGGCTGTCCCCTTCCATGAGGGTGAGGGGGTCGGCCTGGCTGGGGGTGCCGGCCGGCTCGCGGGCCTGGGTCGGTGCACGCCCGGGTGTCTGGTTGCTGTCCCGGAATCCAGGGCATCGGGGTGGGTGGTTGTGGTGGTGGGGGACAGGGGGGTGGGGTGGATGGGTGGGGGCGTGGCGGGGGAGGTGGGCGGGTGGTGGGGTGGATGGGTGGTGGTGGGCTGTGGGGGTTAGGGGGTTGGGGAAGGTGGGTGTACGTGTATGTGTATATGTATGTGGGTGTGTATGTGTGAGTATGTATGTATGTTTTTGTATATGTGGGTATGTATGCATGTGTATGTGAGTGTGTGGGTGTGTATCTGGATATGTATATAGATGTGTGTGACTGTGTATGTATAAGTGTGTATGTATGTGTGTGGGTATGTATCTATGAGCATGTATGTATGTGTGTGTGGGTGTGTATCTCTAAGCATGTTTGTACGTATGTCTGTATGTGTGGGTGTATATGTGTGGGTGACTGGAGGTACGTATGTGAGGAGCGAGTGTGGTGCCCTGTGGGAGGTGGCCTCGGTGGGCCTGGGGCCAATCACTGCACCCTTCAGTGGCTCGCCTCTCAGTCTTAATTGCACTTAGTCATCTAACACGACCAAATACATACAAACACACATGTCGGGGGGTCTTGGCGCACCGTGTTGGGGGTGGGGCTGTTCAGGTAGATGGGACTGTTCATTTGGCCTCACTCGTGGCACGGTGTGGTTACTGTCCCTCAGTTTTAATCGCAAACAACTCTGGAAGCTAGCTGGAAGCCAGTGGCAGAGGTGAGCATCAAATGTGGTATATACCAAGGAGATGCTCTGTCTGTTCTGCAGAGGCCTGAACCCCCTCAGCCAGATCATCACCAGGAGTGGATCTGGGAACTGGTTCCACAATGCAACAATCTTCAGTCACCTCCTCTACATGGATGACGTCAAGCTGTATGTCAAGGCTGAGCGGGACATCGACTCCCTGATTCCCCTCACCAGCACATACAGCAGGGACATGGGCACGTCTCTGGGACAAGATACGTGTGGACGGCTGGTATGAAGGGGAAGAAAAATGATCAATACTGAAGGGGTTGAACCACCATCAGAGATGTGGAAGACAGCTACAGATACTAAATAGATACTACATGATACTAAAACATTAATAGGTTATTACCCAAAAAGCACACATTCATAGAGGAACAGCACGGGTTCAAATCTAAAAAGAGATTGTGCAACTTAAGTTGCCTTGATTGTAGATACACCAAATTGTAACACCATGGTGTAATGTTATTTCAATTTCTTTAGTGCAGGGTTATGTTGGTGTGAAGAATCATGAAGTTCATGACTGGTGTCAGCACTGGATTTTGTAAACTGCAAGCTAGTTGTCTTTTGTCATTGTAGTGACATCTTCGATATTTGTTGAAGAAGTGTTTTCAATAGTTTAATGCTGTCCATTTAATCCCAATAATATTCTTGTCTATAGTAGGCCAATAGCTTGGCTGAAGCTATGTTCAGGAGAGGAAATGGCCACACGGTGGGAGCGAGGTGCATGCTTTGTGTTTTGGGATGATTTTAAGCCCATATTCAAACCACTGTTGTCAAATAAATTGACTCCCCAAAAAAAGCAATAGAAGTTTTACGTTTTCACTGGAGTCATTTTAATGTGAACATCCTAAGTGCTGCTGTAGGAATGCCTATAAGGGAAAGCTGAACACCTAACATCAACTCTTTTTTTTTTTAAACATATATATCTCAATTATTTTCAAAACAAAATTATAAAAGATCATTTCATTTTATCATTTCATTGACCCATGCAAGAAAACCCTCACACAGAGGTCTGAAAGTTTTACCTGGTTCTTGTAAAGACAAGGAAAGAAGAGCCGCTTCGAAACACACCCAGCATACGGCACGATGCATTTGACAGGGTAGTCCCTGGATATAGTGTCTGCCAGCTCCACTTGCCTGGCTGGACAGCTGCGAGCTCTGGAGGGGCCGATGGCGGGATATCAGAGGGAAACGCAGCTGAAGTGCCAGTGAAGATGTGAAGCAGGGGCTCAGACTGTGTGTGACAGAGGTCCCCTGCCTACAGCACAGCAATACAACGTGACAGTCCACTTTTCCAGCCTCTCTCCCATCCTCCAACGCCCCCCCCACTGTCTTCCTCCCTCCTCATGTGCTTGCCCTCTCCCTTCTGTTTAATACATCATAAAAACTCAGTGCTTTCTCTCATAAGCACCACATCGCCCATTTATCACTTCTGACACTGGCGCAAATTACTGCGGCTAAAAAGAAGGGGTGGAACATGCGGACCGTTTGTGTATTCAATCAGCGGACGTACGCACAGAGAGCATGAAGAGAGATTTGTCATGTAGTTATTTCCCGTCATGATGAATGGGTTTCCAAATAGGGCTGCCTCAATAGGTAAGAGGTGGTTCCAAGCCAGGTCTGACAGCTGATGAAAATATTTAAAGGAGCTATGGGGAGAGGATGAGTCATACAAGCAAAATGAGATGGACAAGTGAATTGTGATTTCACCGACGGTGGCTTGTACTTGAAGCCGTTTTTCCCCTGATAGATATTGCGGGTTCTCTTAAAAGCTGCAAAGTGACAAAAATGGTGAAGCAGTGGGTAAGGGTAAAAGGCAGGGCGAACCCTTTGTGGGTGTCTAGTAGACCACAGGGCGCCTCGGTTAGGATTAAGCATCATTAGGCATCGTCCACTGTCTTCAGCTGTTGACATGAAGCTTCAAGCAGTTTCTAAATCTCGGTAGACTACCTCTGACAATCTGATCTGATCAGATCCACTCAGGTGTTTACATGAGAGATTTATAATCCGGTTGACCTCACAATCAGATTCTAAAGCGGATTTTTGGACCCATGTGAAGGAAATTATTGCATGGTACTTGTAATCCCTACAAAGAAGGTTAACTCAGTACCTTGAGTCCCACAAGACAAAAGAGTACCAAGCAACACCAAGTGGCAAACACATTTCAGCACAACAGTGAAAGGTATATTTGTTAGTAACATAAATGTAACCAAAGCACATTAAACAAATATTTTCAAAACTCTGAACACCCGATGATGAATGATTAATAATTTATCTTTCCATCAGTTGCAATAAACCTTGAAGTGGTACATTTAAAACGACATATGCCACATATTGAAAAGAGCTAACATATAATCACAGTCTATATCCAGAAGCATCTAAGTGCTATTCTCTGCTGGGTGCAAAATGCAGAGTTGAGAAGAAAAAAAGCAGTGAGTGAAAATGGGAAACCTGCACATAGCAATCAATATTGGTGTAATTAAAGGGCCTGGGAGTCCTTTCTATAAAGCCATTTCAAGTTGTTCTGCTTCACTCGTCTCTCCCTCTGCAGCCTCGCTATGTAATTGCCACGGAAATTTGGAACACTTTTGGCATTTGTTCTGAGTGGGTGTGATCAGCAGGCAGGGAGCGAGAGAATGAACGGAATGCGTAAAAAATAGAATTAAATTAAATGTAAAAAAAAAAAAAAATAGGAGAATAGTAACAAAAAAAGGCATTCAGGCACAGTACAATTGAACGAGATTCTTCTGAACTGATGTTTCCAGTATTCATTGAATTCAGATTGAAGTGCTGTACCTTTCTACTTCCTGGTCTACTGTTTATGAAAAGGAGAGTCCTATCCGTTAATACGAGTCTAGCTTTAATTTCCTTCGTTATAGGAGCAGTTCAACGCCCTCTACCTTCACAGCTTCCTTCATCCCTGCTATAATTAAAATGGGTTACAGTACATTTATAACATCAACATCTGGCGGTTAATTCTTATGTGGAACGGATAAACCACAATATGCAGTTTATAAGGCGATGTCTGGTGGAGGGTACAGCTCTCTTTATATCGGACACAGAGCTGAAAGAACATTTACATCACATTTGATTGCCAATTAGGTAAAGTGGAATGCCATAATTAGCCACAAATAGACATTTTAATACCTGTGGGCGAGCCAATAAAGCTGATAAACAGGTTCAAGGTGACTCATTGTCGGTTCCTGCACTCTTTTCATTAGCTATGTCACATGCACATTCAGAAAGTGTTTGACTCGGTGTCCAAAAAGAAGCGGGAGCATGTGTGAACGCTCAGCCAGATGCACCATAAATAGACATTTGTACTATCAATCAGGCCCTGCCAGAACAAACAAAAGGCCCGTGATGCGCCTTCCAGATAGTGATGGACTAGCTTGGCAATTGTCTCATCAACAGAGTCAGATAGAGACAGAGCCAAAGCCCCAAGGCCTTATGGGTACAGGCTGTGCTCAGTGAGTTAATCAATTTAAAACAACTGGAGGCAGGAGAGACAGAGAAAGATGGACCTCGGACTAACAAAGCCAAATTCAATAACTGCAGACAAAAAGTGGTATTTTCATCACCTCTGAGAAGCACGGAGCGTAGAATTTTATGAAACCATAACACCCAGGGAAAACCTATCCTGGCACGAAAGAAGACATGAATATTCAGCTGCGGTCCAGAACGGACCCACAACATTTTGCCGAGAGGCTACGGAAATGCTAACAGGCTTTGATGGTGTTTCATTGAGTAGGGGGGTAAACAAATTTATGAAGACATGAAATGCTCTGAGAGACGTGACGCTCGATGGTCAAAACGGGCAAACAACAACACCGCGGAAGTACTTTGCAGGTTCGTATTTAGCGTCCAGACTCAGTGTATTCAGGCTTCAATCCTTCAACCTTCCGCTTGTCTGGCAAACACGCTTCAAAAAAACAAATCTGGCTTTCATTCACCATCGTATTCACTGCAACACACATGAAATCCAATACCAAGTGGACAAATTTACACACACACACACACACAGAAGATAAGTGGAAATTGGACCACATCATCTCATTAAGGTCTACCTATCTCCACAGAGAGCCCCTGAGCAATTAACCAATGGCCAGCCAATACAGCCCACTTTAATTGAATGGGAATTACACGAGAAAAAAAGACGAGGGAAGAGAATTAAAAAAAGAAAGAAAAATTAAAGAAGGCAGACAGATGGAAACAAATGATAGCAGGATCCCATGAGTGGTCAGAGGTGCAGCCAATCGATTGGAGACAGATTACATCTCTCTCTCTCCCTCGCTTGCTCTCCTTTGTCTTGCCTTTTGTCTCTCTGCTCCACTTGCTCCTCTTCTCTTCCTATTTCAGAGTCATTTGATGTAATGGAAACACTTCAAAAGAAGCCTACCTTGCAGAACTGTTGAATGTATATTAAAAGCTCTGCATCACTCAGGCCCCTGCATGCAGTACAGATGATATCTGCGCACGGTAGGAAGCACGGACGCCGACATGCAGCGCACCACACTGACAGGCCTTCATAGTTCTGTGTCCGTCTTTTAATGACAATGCTTGAGTTTAAACTTTTAAACTTGTGGATGCAGTTCTTGAATCGTGTTTTAGGAACGTCCAGGGAAATGCTACGACTTCAACAATGGAATCCTGTGTGTCTCATGAAATTCAGCCTGAAGGCCTGAGGAGCACAGTAATCCATTAACGGGTTTCAGCCTTTCATTCTCTGCATATTGATTACTGCAGATTCTCAATGGTGTACTTCTCTTCTCTCCATCTTGAAAACTCTTCAAGGTGCTTCTTCTTTCAAATAACAAATGATATTATTGACCAGTTTTCATTAAAGGTTTATGCCGGACAAACTTGTCACCTTGCATTATTATTCTTCATTATGAAATACCTGCGTCAACATCTTTCAATATATATCTAATCCGTGTTTGTCTTCTTGCATTTATCAAAAATGAGATCCAGATCTAAAATCTTTATTGAAAGAAGTTTCACCTAAAAAGAAGGATTATAAAAACTCACTTAAAGAATCAAAAATTCTTAAAAAAAAAAAAAAAAATGATGCAAGAACTTCTTTAGTCACAACAAAAAAATTACAATTTTTTTTAATGAGTCTGGTGTCAAATTTGAAAGAAATTTGAAGAGGTTTGTGAAAGCTTGAGGACAACCATGACTACTGAAAGCAATATTGTGACGAGAGTGGGGCACACATTCCCAATCACCATCTCCGAGCAGAGAAATCAATACGCCTTATGTGTTTGACAACAGGCTTTTCTGTGTGTGTGTGTGTGGTGGTGGTGTTACACCATTGATTGTATGCGTCACTCACTTGAGTCGCATGAGTGCGTAACAGTGATGGAGTGTGTGTGTGTGTGAGACTGGTATCTGCGCATGGGAAGAAGGCAGGATGCGGCGTTCCAGTCGGTGACCAGCAGTCGGGATTAATCGGGGAATCAAAAGAAAATGGGCGGGGTGCGCGTACACATGCGGGATGGCAGACCGCCATCGACGACGAGAGAAGGCGACAGAGCCGGGGAAACACAGAGGACTCAGAAAAAGAGCGGGAAAGAGCAGGAGGTTGCAGTATTGTCGAGGCCCGTGGTGACGATGCTGAAATAACAGGGAGTATACTGACCGCAACGCTGGAATTACCACTTAATGCTTAATTCGTCTCATTTGTGGCGCACTATCTTTAGGCTCGTATGAGAATGGTGGTCGCTGATCGCAACCCAAGACCGCCGCCTGTGCTGCTTTAGGTTAAGACTGCTGGACGACCTGCACTGATGATGAAACCTAATTATAGAACGGGTAACAACTGCATTTATATTAGTTAACTGAAATTCAATTATGTAACTCGTGTGATATATAACTTTTTTTTTTTTTTTAATAAAAATTACTTTATCGATGTGAACCAACACACTAAATCGAGTCTTTAAGTCAGCCTCAATTTCCAAAAATCGAGGCAAAAGAAATTGCATAACCACCTGAAAACCTAAAGCCAATGAGATTAAATCACAAGAAGTAAATCAGGAAAAAAAAAAAAAAAAAAAAAGAAAGAAAAAAACAAAGCTTGAGCTCAATTGATTATTTCCAGTTTTGGTACAAACTTTCCGAACACGTGGCGAAAGTAGTAAATGACCTGTATACAACAGGCAAAAAATAATGTAAATACAGTAATTGCAATATCATGTGCATTTCTCTCAACTTCGAAAGCATTTTCTCTCCTGCATTTGAGACACATTTACCTGCATTAATTCCCTCATGGCAGTGAAGGAGTTACCCATCATGCATTGCCATGGCCCACTCTGCGACTAAGCCGCCGCT